>NW_027417549.1:0-119994 GCF_009905375.1 Apium graveolens | reverse complement strand
TTGCTTTAAGCCTAGTTTGGCATTACTCTTTCATATTATCCAGTAGCCTTGCTTAATTTCCTTGTCAAAATTCTTGTTTATGGAAATCTCTCGATTACCCTAATATAGTAAAGTCTAGTGGATCATGGCCTGAGATTTAGTGTCATATTTCCAGTGTTTCAAGTTGATCTATAATCCCCTGATAAAAAAAAAGGTTTCAGTCAAAGAGATTTTGTCATAAATCGGCATCAGTTTTCAAAATGAATAAAAGGTGGATTTTTCAGTCCCAAAGGGGGACAAATGTTTTCTTGAATGATGGATCTGGACTGAGACGCGAGTCCTTTCCACACTTATATTAGGCTTAAAAGTTGCCTAGGGATTCCCAATAATGTTTTAGAACCCAGCGAGGTTCGGGATTACTTCGCGGCTGATCACCGGCTGTAATCCGTAGCGTCATAAATGATTTTGATTAAGAATGGTTTTAAAATTTGTTTTGATGCAAGCAAATGATGCCAACTCACATAAGTTTTATCTCTCGATTATCATTGATTATGTCATTCCATTGTCATTCCTAAAGGTATATCTCGATTTATGCTTTGCGTTGTATTGTTAGCACTTGTTGAGCTTTTGGCTCACTTCTTGCTTTACCCTGATATTACAGCTAGCAGCCATGGTTAGATTCAAGCAGACTGCCCGTAAGACCTGTGATGCTGATGCTTATGTTCGAGCTCAGGTAGAATAAGTAATAATAGTTGTGTGAGGACTCGGAATTTGTAATCAGATGTAATAGTTGGTAGTGTTGGGCTGTTCCAAACCCTAAACTGTAAGATCTTGGATTTTGGTTGTGTAATACTCATTAAAATGATGTATAGCTATAATTATTTTGCTATTTAAGTTGGGGGTGTGACAATCCTACTCCGAAAGCACACTTCGTAGGATTTAACATCATCTTGTGGTACCTCGGGACCTCGAAAGCTTCTCTCAGATGGGTTATATGATCAGTCTTTACTAGACTCTTGACTAACATATCATCAACATAGACTTCCATAGTCTTTCCAATAAGATCCTTAAAAATTTATTTACCAACCTTTGATAGGTGGCTCCTGCATTCTTGAGACCAAATGCCATAACAAGATAATAATAAACCACCAAAGTCAGTGATGAATGATACCTTTGGAATGTCGTCTTTATGCATCTTGATCTGATTGTATCCACTAAATCCATCCATGAAGCTCAGCATCTCATGCCCAGCAGTGGCATCTATCAAAGTATCGATCCTTGGTAACGGGAAACAGTCCTTAGGACAGGCATCATTTAGATCAGTGAAGTCCACACACATCCTCCATTTTCCATTAGCCTTCTTCACCATTATAGGGTTTGCTAACAACTCCGGAAATTGAATCTCCTCAATGAAACCAGCCTCTAAGAGCTTCTCCACTTCCTATTTTATAGCTTATTGCCTTTCTGGAGCAAAACTTCTACCTGAGCATATCAATTTTGGGTCCACATTCAGCTTGTGAGTAATCAATTTTGGGTCTATGCCTGGCATATCAGCTGCTGACCATGCAAATATGTCACTATTTTCTTGCTAAAATTTCACCAACTTCCCTCTAAGGGGCTCCTCGAGCGTGGCTCCAATAAAGGTCACCTTCTCAGGATCTTCGGGGGCTAAAGGAATTGAAACCAAGTCTTCTACTGGCTTTCCTCTTTTCTCATCATTCTCTCAGATATCCAGATCTTCAATAGGAAGAACCTTCCCCCCACCTCCATCTGCCCTCAAAGAGGCCACATAACAGCTTCTAGCCATTTTTTGATCTCCTCTCTCTTCTTCGATCCCATCCCGAGTGGGAAACTTCATAACTGAATGGTAGGAAGAAGGGACTGCCTTGAAGGCGTGTATCCCTGTTCTTCCCATGATAGCGTTGTAAGTCGAACTAGCCTTCACCACCACAAAGTCCAACATCTGAGTTGCTTGCCTTGGTTCTTGTCCTATGGTTGTTGGCAACTTGATTATCCTTCTACGGGGCACTCCACTCCCACAAATCCATATATTAGCATGTCGGTTGGGGTCAATTGGGAGTCGTTATATCTCATCCTCAAAAAGGTATCATGGAGCAAGATATCCATTGAAGCACCATTATCCACAAGGACCCTCTCACTGGGCTGTTCCCTATTATCGGGGTTATAACCAACGGGTCGTCATCAGAAAATTTCACACCCTCCAGATCAGAATCATCAAAAGACATTGGTACTCCTGTCCTGGCCCTCTTTGGGGCTTCCCCAACAATATGCATAACTTCTCGGGCATACGCTTTCCTGGAGTTCTTGGATAACCCAGCAGCAGTTGGTCCTCCAAAATTGTGTTTATCACAGGCCCTCGGGGTTGTGGTCCTCCGAAAATTATATTTATCACCAGTCCCCTAGGCTGGGGATTCCGCCCCTGATCGTCTTGGTCCCTCCTACGATCTTCAAAGTTCTTTCTTCCATTGTTATTCCTATCCCTTCCATCTCCAGTGTACTTGTTCAACCTCCCTTTTTAATAAGGAACTCAATTTCATCTTTCAGTTGACTACACTCATCGGTGTCATGACCAACATCCTTGTGAAATCTACAATACTTGCTCTTATCTAACTTGGTAGGGTCGGCCTTCAAGGGCTTAGGCCAGCGAATATCTCGATCTTTCTTGATTTCCATTATAATTTGGCTCCTTGGAGCATTCAGTTTAGTATACTCGGTATATTTTTATCCAGGTCCTCCTCTCTTGGGAGTTGAGTCAGGATTTTGCTCAGTTCTAGGATACTTGTCCTTAGCGATGTATTCCAGATCGGTCTTCCGCTTCTTGCCTCCAGTGGGCTCGTTACTCACGACTGTTTTTCTCATACTCTCTTCGACCTTGATATACTTCCCTGCCCTATCTTGGAGCTGCAACATGCTTTCAGGGGGGCGTTTGGCCAAGGACATCTTGAAAAACTCATCCCTAGTTCCTTGTTGCAGTGCTATCATGGCTACCTTATCATCAAGGTCCGGGACTTTTAAAGCCTCCTTTGTGAAACGATTCAGGTAGTCTCTCAAGGATTCCTTTGTTCCCTGCACAATACTCATGAGGGATGCTGAACTTTTCTCATGCACTCTCCCACTGATGAACTGTTTAACAAAATCCTGACTTAATTCCCTGAAGGACCCAATAGAGTTTGGGGGCAACCGACTATACCACCTTTGAGCCATACCCGACAGGGTTTGAGGAAAGGCCCGACACTTAATAGCATCATTCACGGGATGCAACATCAGTGCATTAGAGAATGTCCTAACAAGATTAGCGGGATCTCCCGTGCCATCATAAGCTTTGATAGTTGGCATCTTGAACTTCCTTGAGATATGGGCATTCATTATTTCTTTAATAAAGGGCGGAGTAGGATCATCAGGATCACCAAGGGGAAGAAGATTGCCTGGATCAACCCTTGGGACAACAGCCCTTCTCTGTATTGGACCATCCAGGTCTATGATAGGAGGAGGATTTCTCCCCCTAGGAGGTAGTGGGGGACTGGTGGTCTGGTGCGCCTCCAAGTCATGCCTTAGCCTTTGAATCTCAGCCTCGTGAGCCCTGATCCTTTCCGCACTTCTTGGGGATTCGTCCCTTGGGTGCTTCTAGGATGTTGGCTACCATCAGCCATCGGCTCTTTGCCAACACGTCTCCTTCTTGGGGCTACTTCATCATCCAAAGATTCAGAGTCTCTCTCAGTGTAAGGACCAGAAAATTCCTGATCCTCAGGGATAGGAGCCAAACTTCGTATATAGGGGGAGATCGCCCTCGTTCTTCACTTCGTCCAGTATGTCCACTTCCTCTAACCTCGGGGTAAAGGTGCATCCCATAAGGGAGGTTAGTAGTCACAACAGTTGAATACTCGTATCCAATAGGTCGAGAATTCACAGGTGCATGTAGTTGTTGAACTTGGGGATTCATACCTTGAATAGCCAAGGGAATCGTCCCTTGTGGCTAAGGTTCAGTTACCCTTATCTGGGCTTCTCCTTGTATGACTGCATAAGTTGAATGAGGAGGTACCTCCACGGTTGACGAAATCACTTGGGTTGTCCCCGATGGTGTTTCTTCCTCAAGAGCTCTAATTGTTCTCCGTGTTCTCGCCATGGTTGTTGTTGTTTTCCCATAGACGGTGCCAAATGTTATGGATCAAAAACTAAAGTATAATAACTGCTGTATTTATTACTAAGGAACGTGAGCTTCGAGGCTCAATTTGACTGTTCTTGTGTTTTGTGACTCGATCTGCCTTAACAAGATGCCTACGTACCTTGCTGATTGCCAAGGATCAAGTCAAAAAATGTAGTTCTGATTGGTGGGGTGAGGCCCCTTATACAGATGTTGGCGGTCCTTGAATTGGACTTGGTATAGGAAACTTGGTAGCCAAGTCTCAGAATTAGAATGGAATTTGGAGTCCTAAATAGTAGGAAACTGATTCCTTATCCTTCTAGGTCCCTTAGAGGCTAATCTGCAAGGATTTATGTCCTTATTGGGACTCTTCTCAGTAGCTGATTTTTCCTTAATTAATTAATTACGAAATTAATTAATATTCAGGGTTTTTGGGCCTTCTTTGTTCCATCAGGCCTGATCTGGTCCATGAGGCCTGATCAATGTGTTAACCTTTTTGGTCTGAATGTCATAAATCTTCTTATTGGGCCTAGTAGCCCAAATCATGTATAATTAATGTAATATTTAATTACATAATCAGGATTTATTTATCCCTATCACATATATAAGCATTCACATATTCACACCAATCATCAAATAATTCACCAAATATCACATAATAATCATATAAAAATTACTTATTAATAAAAATAATTACACGCAATATCCCGGATGTTACATCCTTCCCCCTTAAAAGGATCCTGTCCTCAGAATCATACTAAGGATCAGATAATGATATATTCAAGTATCTCACTTCCATTTTCTCAGGTTGATCTTTCAACCCTTACAACTTTTCATAAACTTTTACTCGCAGCATTACTCACTACTTAACAGCCTCTTACTGACATCATATTCTATCTGTTGCTTATATAACTCAACTCAAGCCTCCATTTTATACATAATGGAGCTAAATTACTCTTCCTAAATATACACATAGAAATACCTTATGAATATGCTAAACGTGTGGCGGTGAAGCCAACTTAGTTACACTTATCCTGACTATTTTATTGTCTCAAAAGGGACTAGCATAATGCTTACTAATTAGCTTTTCTTTGTAATTCTAGTCATTCGTGCTCATGAATGTTTGCAATAGCTAATGGTTATTGAACCTCATTCCCACGTATTTCTCTATTCAATTAACTTAGTTCATAATCACTTCGAATCGCATTTGAGGCACTTTAGTCGTTCTTTTAATCTTCTCGTCCATCTGCGAATGATATACTGGAACTATAGCGTATTCGATTTCTAAAGTTCTCGAGATTACTCCAGAGTTAAGAATTAATGAGAAAATCTCGACTGAATATGACTGACACACAGACTTATCACCATATTTTATTTTCCTTGAAGCACAATCAAGGATGTTTATCGAGCGAAGATCTCTTACCATTTTAAAGAAAGTACACTAACCTGGAGGAATCACCGGCATATTTTTAACCCATATCATCATTTATTTTGATTCTAAGGAGTTCTCATATGAAACTGACCGCAATGCTTTCCTTGACGTCTAATCACATATAACGTTTATTCTTTCTTTATGCCATACTATTAGAGAATCTTCTTTGACATCTATGTCTCGTATCATACCTTCGGAGTAGCTTGAATCTTTTGAGTTATCATTATTCAACCAATATCCTATCTTTTTAGTTCCGCTTTACTTAATATCCGTTCATCTAGGAGTAGTACATACCATTCTTGTTCGACATAATTTATCGTATTCTGAATACTCTTGTCAAATTATAAATCACGCCATATTGATTATCTACAATTAGTTTCTGGATCTGATGACGTACCACCATATCTTCAAGCAGCGACTAACCCACTTATGGGATAAACTGTTTATTACTAAATGAAAATGATCAGGTTTAAATAACCTATTAATAATAATACAATTAACGCTTTCCTCACCTTTGGTTCTCAGGTGGCATCACTATGACATTTCTTGGAGAAATATATCCATCTAGTCTTTGATGTCCCACCTTAATTCCTTGATACGTGTAACATTTGCTAATCTATTCCACCATTTCTTTCTTCATATCTGGCCACCAATAATTTTCCTCTAAATCTCTATACATATTGGAACTTCATGGATGGACCGAATGTCTTGAGTTGTAAGCTTCTTGTAAAGTTCCATCCTTCAATTCTGTCACTAGTGGAATCCCAAATTCTGAAATAAAATCTGGGAATGCCTTGATCATCTTTTTGAGTATTTTTCTTCTAACGGTTAATATCTTAATCTATTATTTCCCCTTGACATTTCTTTACCTTCTCTAGCAATTCTGGCTGAAAAGTCATACTATATATCTTTGCATTGTTAGGTTTGCAAACTCTGGCTTTCAAATTTTAACTTTTGAAATTCCTTGTATGATTCTTCTGACACAGTCAACACGTTCGGTCTTTCCTTTCTTCTTAATGCATCTGTTACTACATTTGCTTTTCCTGGTATCTTATAAAGTTTCTTTATCACCCTTTTAATTTCACTTCCTTTTCTATCTCTGTTCTTCATTCTCATAGATTATTCAAAACCGAACTCTTGATATTAATACTCGTTTTGTTGTCATATCAAATTAGATATTAATACGAACTTTGATGCTCACAACCTCCCATTCTGAAGTAAACATCAATCATCTGTATTAATACCACTTTTGATATTTATCAACAACCTAAGTATCAACATCAATCGGAAACTGAATTAAAACTGTATCTCACACTTTATCCCAAAACAGAAATACTTGACAAATCATTATTGTATGATTATCAAAAACAAGATGTCCTTTGATAAAAAATTTTGCACATGATAACATCTCCCTGACTGTCTAATGAAATCCATACCGGTGTAGTTATTAATTTCTACTTTATTCCATCTTCCTTCTTCATTTCTTCTCGTTGCTTCCTCTTAAATCTTTAGCTCTTGAAAATATTCTTCTCACTTGTCCATACAAATGACTTTTTATTTCTCTTATCCATTATGAAGGGCATACTCATCCAAGTAAAAATTCACACATTTGCAGCAATTTCTGAATTCTACTAGCGTCCTTATTTTTTTTCCAATTCCTCGTTATTTTGATTTCAGATTTGAAAGTCACATCAAAATTTGACTTAATCTAATTGGAATCGATTTCCATCTAACTGACCCTTAATTGGTAAAATTAACCAATTAACTTACGTAATTGATCAATTTTACCAAGTGATGACTAGCTAAATGAAATCAAAAACCAATTACATATAGTCGGATTGGATGTAACAACCTCCCTCAAGAACCAAGATCATAATTATTTGGAGTCTCACAGGAAAATCAATAACATACGAAAGTTTACATTCTATCTGTAAAAGTAGGGTAATCTCTGAAAATTTGGGCAGCATCTCCTTTATATTATTAACTACCAGTCAAACTCAAGCCGACACCAACAATCAATCAAACAACCAACAATCAATCCTCATGTGTACCAATCCACTGCCACTTTCTAAACTCACCATTTCACCATCTCATGTAATGTTAATCAGTACAACCCATATTTTAGTTCAACCTAGGATTATAGCAAACGATTCTGATGATACCATATCCTTTCTCATATCTTTTGATTATAACAGAATATCAGTACTGAGTATAATTATAAATTATTCTAAAATTCTTCTAGTTCATGTTTTAAGTAAAGCTTTCTACTTAACAATTCATCCATCCTTGGCAATATATACTTGTTCTTATTAATTAACTTGTTCAACCTCTGATGACCAACACCTGGTCTCAACCAATACTCTTAAAATCTTGCGAATGAGTTCATTTGGTTTTAAAGCTTCACATCTTAAAAATTGTTGCAGTCAAACTGCCATACCTTCATCTTCCCTTATGTCTTTCCATGTTGAACCTTCTTTGTCGTCCCTGCTATAAGCATAAATTTTACCACAACTCACTTACTTGAGTGGGAAACCCAATCATCCCTTGATGAACACACTTAAAGTTTATTCGTAACTAGCATTTCTTCGATCTTGAATCTTTATGACAAATATCTCCCACATGATTGAAATATGCTTCATTTTCACAACATTTTAATTGATTATCTGGTTATTATTAAGAATTTCTTCATTCGCCTCTTTTGACCAATTGATCATTTACCTCATCTGATACATGCAGCTTTACTTTCTTATTTCTCTAATTAATTTACCTCATACGATTTGCTAATTACTCCAACTCACGCCAAAATCTCATACTTGGAACGTATCATGTATACAGATTTCTGCCTTTGATTTAATATCCTCGCAGCAATCCCGTTATCGGCATAATAATTCTTCTATGCACGTAAATGTCCACCATTCTTTGGCTTGCCATTGCCCACATAACTCTCTTTGTTGTACGGGTTCATTTTACTTCCTTTTAAGATATTAAAAGAACGGATCTTACATAAGAAGAGATTTGTGTATCTAATTCTGATCGAAAACTTTTTGGTAAGGGATGAGGGTACAAGGAAATAATAGGAAAAATTCATGATTCAACAAATCAGGATTTAAGAAGAAAGAATGAATAATGATTTGAACAGGAATGAGACAACCATATTAGTACTCAAGATGGCCAGTCTTTCATACCATATGGCACACAGAACATGATTAGGTGGCGTCCCACCAGACTCTTTGTCATTTCAACAACTCGTCACACCATAACACTGCTTGTCCCAATTAGAAAATAATATTTTGAAGCAGGAATAATTTGAAAGGGATTTAACAATCACCTTATAAAGCTGATCATGAAAGAAGTTCATACTTTACTCGAGATTTATAAGAATAATAAGAAAGGTTGATATCATTGGTCGTCATCCACATTACATCTGTTTATAGCTCCAACGCCTTTCCGATCAATAGATCCCATGCCCAGTCATATCAATAGATCCCATGCCCAGTCATATATCAACTTGAGAAAGTTCTCATAAATGCTTTCTTGAATCGATTGTTAAAATAATTTGCCATTTATTAGATTTTGTACCTTTAGCGTCATGCATCCACATTCGTATACGATTTTATTTGCAATCGTACGAGATTTATACTCATAACTTCAAATTTCGCTTATGCTGCTAATCGTTTAACTTGTCACCTCTTTTGCTAATAACTTTCTCCCTTTAGAAGGTATAAAAATTTCCTTAATCTTCTTTGCTCGTACTCAGCTTCTCATGAATTGACATATTCCTCGTGCTCTAATCGTCTCAGAAATTGGATGAATAGTTTTTCAGTAATAGCGGGTCCACTTGGCCTTCTAAATGAATCATATAAATTCCTAGAACAATTATTCATCTGGATAATCTGAATCTTACAACAAACAAGAAACTCAAATAGTAATTGGACAACCAAGTTTTTAAAGTTAAGAAAATCTCTTTTAAAAACTGGTTTAAATTTTTGAAAATCATACACCTGGTCGTCATTACTATATGAGTTGGTTATCGTTCTTTTTCAATCACTACAAGGTATCAAATTAGAAACATAATATGATAAAAGCTCATTCATTTATGTATATCCTCTATCCCTCGTTGGGTCCATTTTACCTTCGTTGGTCAACAATAATTCCAGTTACCGTTGCATATTATCTTATTTATAGCTTCTCCTCAAATCTTTCATACTGGTAATACTTTCATCATTACTTCTTACGATTACTAAGTATAAAAAATTTATCCCGTAATCATCAGATCTATTTTATAAAACAAGGTCGGTTTATATCACATTACTTCCATACGTACCGTGGGTTATTACATCATCATCTAATTCCCAGAAAATTCTCGATTTCCAATCTTCTCAAATTTCTTTAAAGATCCATCTAGATTACTCCACAAGATAATCATGGGTAGCATACTCATTAGTAGCCCCATATAACCTGGTAGCAGCCCTTTTCCGGCACACACGAATCTTCTCTCTAGGTTCTTTCTCATAATTTTTTAATATCTCGCGTACTCGCCATATATTGCAACTTTCGAATCCATCCTCATAAGTGTTGTTACTTCGTAAGACGGGTTTTAAACTGATGTTATAGAACAGAATGTAGAGTAGACAGAAAGGATACACCCACAGTTGAGTATCCGGTAGAACCAAAATCAGCATGTGGGAGGATTCTCGAATAAATAGCCTCGCATCAGGGAATGAGACAATAATGTGAAAAGGTGCAACCGTCGCAACATGAGGTGACATGGCGAATACCGGTGGACGAGCAAAGCGTGAATCAGATGATAGTCTTCCGAATGAAGGCTCTGAATGATCAGACGATTCAGGGATAAAAGAATCTTCCATCACCGCCATCTAAAAATCGCGTCGCTAGATAAGGATGTCGAATTTCATCACGAATCCCACTAAAACCTACTATTTGATCGCACTCAACCTCTTGGCATTCTATCTTTCTATTTCCTAATCCTAATCCTAACCCTCTATCCATTCCCGACAATCTAGGCTTGTTTCAATGACTTATAACCTGTAGCTCTGATACCAACCTATGATGCCCTCCAAACCCGAGTCAGAAGTTTGGGACTCACAACACACACCACAATATTTAAACCTGTATATAAAGTATTATATGCATTGATCCTTCTATACATACCCACGGATCGCAACAGATTAAAGTATGAAAACAAGCCATAATCTTAACTTTTATTAAATCATACTAAATCCCAACTAATTCAACTTATAATGGATAAGGATATCGCACTTACAATCTTACACAACTCATCTATAATATAAAGCTTTTGCTAGCTCGATCCAACTTAAACGGAAATCCTAGCTCGCACACTGGACATGGGATCCTCGTTACCAACAATTTCCTTTCCAACTGTTGAAGATATAAAATTTTTGCAAGAGTGAGCTTACTAGCTCAGCAAGTAATAATAGCAGCAATTGAGGTTAAATAATCACCAATTAAAATGATTCAGAAGAATCAAGTTTCTGACTAAGCAATGATTAGAATTGGACATTCACTTTTCATTTTTTTAAAAACCAAGGTTAGGCTGTTGATCAGTCACGCACTAACCCCGAGCAAGGCTCCCAGTTTTGCTCTATATACTGGATCCAAGGCACGCATTGGCCTACTATGACCAAGAATCTGGTCCATATTTATAAAACCATCCAATTCTAAAACAATTCAAAATGATAACCTATGCACTCAAGAAGCTGAATCATAAACAACATTTATCTTGAAGCATAGGGTAATTCACAATACCAGGTAGGTATGACAAGGAATTCAAAAAGATTGGCTTTTAATCAAGGAAGAAATAAGAAAGTAGAAGACCAAGGGTTCAAGGGTTCCAAGAATTGGTCTTCTGTTAAACAAGGAATAAGGGTTGGTATGTTAAGAAATTTAATATCAGAATCCGTATGTGGTAGATATGTATTTGTGGAGTAGTATCGTATGTGTATGGCTCGTATCTCGGAATTCAACAATCAATGGTTTATGAAGAATAAGGCTTATGGCTCAAGATCAATAAAAATCACGGTTCAAGGTTAAATAGTTTTAAGTGCTTGTAATATAAAACAAGAGTTATTTTGAATAATAGCGACATATTATGAAACAATTCGAAAATATTTGTAATATATCTTGAAAAAGGTTCAGAAGTACTTGCCTTATCACCGATGATTTTCAACTTTACTTGTACCCATCTAACATTTTTACTTTTCCGTCACTTTTCTTTTTTTTTCTATGCCTTGCTTCTATTCATCGATCACTTGCTTTCTTTTTCTACACTTCAGTTCTATTTACTGATCACTGGCTTCCTTTTCTATGCCTCACTTACTCTGCTAGGCATCACAAGTATCTATCAATACTCAATCTCATATCATTATAATCATCACATAGACGTCATAAGCTTTCATCTACCCTTCGTTTTACCCAAATCCGAAGTACAATCATATTACCCATCAATTAGATCACATATAACACGTAGCACGTAAGATATTCAATTAAAATAATTATTCAAAGAAGATTCGGGGTTAAAATGATTTTCCAGATATTTATTACGAATTTTTGAACATTTTTCGGAATTAAAATTGGACTCCAAATCATTTTATAATTAATAAATAGGGTTCGAACACCCGAATATGACTTTAAAATAATTTTATAATAATTATCGAGCCTTGAAAAAAAATTTAAAATAATATTTTAAAGCTCGAAACTATTTTTCAGAATTTTTAAATCCAATGAAATAATTAAATCTAATTATTAAATCAATTAAAATTAATTAGTAATTAATTAAATTAATTAACCAACTAATATTAAATTAATTGATTAATTAAAATAATTAAAAACTAATTAAGATTAATTAACAAAACAAATCAGATTTATTTTTAAATAACTGAATAATTCAAACAATTTTCTGAATTTAAATTAAATAAATAAAAATAATTAAAATTAAGAGGTTTGAAGTGTATTTTTTAAAAACTGTGGGGGTATAACTGTAAATTCTAAAAATGCAGAGTTGATTTTGTAAATGGGGAAGAAATTCGGGGGCTAAACCGAAATTTCTCCCCCTCCTTTCTTCTCTGGCGAGGTCCCGCCGCTCTACCACCGTCAGTCGCCATTAACGGCGACTGAGCTTCCCGGCAGCCTTCGAACGAGCCCGGATGAGCTCCACATGATGCAGATCGATTTTTTACAGTCTCCCCAACCTCTTTCTGAAATCCGATCTGTGAAAAATCCAAGTGTTTCCCGGAATTCGTCCGAGAAATCAAGAACGCCGCCGGCGCCTTGATTTTCCGGCGAAGTCCTTCCAGGGGTCGAATATTACCATCGAACATACCAATCAATCTGTTTTCATACGATCTATATGCTAGTGCAACTTGTTTCAATCCAGAATCATCACAATAGAAATCCCCAATTTCGAATTAAAAATATTCAAGAACATAAACCCTAGTTTTTAATCCTGAGAATCAAACAACAATTTCTATATGTTATTGAACTCTATTTTTGACATATAATATACCAAATTGACCAGAAAAAGATTATCTACACGATGGAATCATCAAAACATATCAACAACATCAAGAACAAATTTTCATAATTTAATCTATAATTAATTCGAAATAAATTAATTAAATAAGGAAAATAACTTGATTTCTGCATAAAAACGGATGATTGATTATGAAAGTACTTTTCGAGAGTTTCGATTTGATATATGGCACGCCTGAATCAGAGTTCGATAACGCCTTCGTTCGTGCGTTTGATTCTCAAGAACGCGACATGAATTCGACGTTTTCTCTGTATTTTACTGGATTTTACTGACCGATTATGATTATACGAATAAAATGAAATAATAAAAGGGCTATATATATTAATGGAATATTGGTTTGTGTTGGATCATTTTGGATCGTTAAATTAGTTACTTAGCCTCTAAGTAACTACAAAAACGATCCGATTTGATACCCGTACTGGATAATTATCCAAACCGGGCTTCTTATAAAATACTTTATACGAAAATAATGTAATATTATCCCGTCCTTTGAGAATACGGGTTATGTTGATTCACCGAAATGATTATCGTATCGAAAATTTTGCGTTGGGCCGCGCACGGGTCAAACCGTAATCCGGATTGAAAAAGTGAAAACACGGAAAATGTCTAGAATTACCAGATTCGGTTAGGAAGGAGTTTCCAAAAAAGTTTCGGGTTGTAAAAACGTAAAAACGGTTAAAGTCGGACGATTCCCTGCTTTATAAAATAATTTTGTAATTATTCAGAAAATAATTAATAAATTCATAAATCAATAAAAAATCATTTAACAACCCAAAAATTACCAGAAAAATACCGTAATTATCTATATTTTATTCTGGTCATAATAAAATTAACAAACTTATATTGTATCACATATAAGCATTCACATATTCATACCAATCATCAGATAATTCACCAAAAATCACATAATAATCATATAAAAATTACTTATTAATAAAAATAATTACACGCAACATCCCGGATGTTACATTATCTATTGGTGGGATTCAGCGAAAGCTATGGAGACAAATAAGCCGGTTTCTTGGGAAAGGTTTAAAAGGTTATTCCAGGTAAAGTATTACCCTAAGTATATGCAGAATCAGATGGAGCTTAAATTTCTTGAATTGAAGCAAGGAAGTATGTCTGTATTGGAGTACGAGAAGAAGTTTATGGAGCTATCAATGTAATATTTGGGATATATCGTGTAATTATTTTGCAAATAAATAAATATTATGCATGTTTCGTGTTTATTCTGTGAAGTATTTGTTAAGTGGTATATGTGTTTGGATGTTTAAAAATAATATAAATTGAGTATTTTAATTTTTATATGTCCAAAATAAAATATAGATAATTGTCATATCTTCCTATTTATTTTTATGTTGATTTATGATTTTATAGGAAATTTACGGATTTTATAAAAAAAAATTCGAGTATTTATAAACTATTTTATATAATCGGGAACCAGCCGACGTCACCCGTTTTTACGTTTTTGTAACACGAAAATCTTCTGAGACTCTTTCCTAACCTAATTGCAATATTCCGAGCATTTTCCATATTTCGACTTTTTTGATCCGGTGAACGGTTTGTCCTGTGCGGGTCCCGGCGCAATATTTTCGATACATTATTCATTTTAGTAAATCAATAAAACTCGTATTTTCGATAAATGGGATCTTTTTATTAAACTATTATAATTATCACCTCGTAATACATGTAACCAGGCGCTGAGACCAATACCGCAGTACAAATTGTACTGATTTGGATAATTATCCCGAAAACCGGTATCGTTTGGATCTATTTTTAAGAATAAACGTACTATTTTATATCCGGAATGATCCAACGGGATACTAATTTTCCGTAATTATAGATAGCCTTTACCGTATTTTATTTCGTACCGAAAATCATTTATAAGCAGTAATTATAGAATTTTACAGAGAAAATACTTATATTCATATAACCTTTCAAGAATCAAACTGCAAATCGGAGGTGTTATTGAAAACCGTTTGGAAAGCTCTGGTAATCAAAATGAAGGGTTTGAAGAGTACTATCAGATTATACAAGTTTCAGAACTGCAGAATCAAAGGTTGATTTTATATATTTTTATTTATTTTTGAATTATTTTGATTAGAAATATGAATTTTTGTATAGATGATTGTTTGAATTAATTATTAATTGATTTTAATTAATTATTTAATTAGATTTAACTATTTATTAATGATTTAAAAATTTTGAAAAATAGTTTCGAGCTTTAAAATAATATTTTAAATTGTTTTCAAGGCTCGATAATTATTAAAAAATATTTTGAAGTCAGATGTGGCCAACCGAACCCTGTTTATTGCTTTAAAATTGATCTAACGACACGTTTTAATTCCGAAAAATGTTTTAAGAATCATATTAAATACCCGAAAGCATGTTTATGACCCGAGATTTCTTTATAAATGGAATGTCATTGATTGTTTGACGTATTATGTGTTATATGTGACTTGTTTGTTTGACTGTCGATCTATGTGATCAGTGTTTATTTGTTTTAGCATGACTTTCAATCGTTAGTCGGATTTGGGTAAAACGAAGGGTAGATAGAAGTGTATACTGAATAGAATCATGTGAGTTGAGTATTGATAGATACTTATGTTATGTGAGCAGAAGAGGCAAGGTGTAAGAAAGGGAAACAGGTAGTCAAGGAGTAGGAGATTGTGATTGGAAATTGGTGAAGTATAGCAAGCTAGTACCAGGTAAGTGTTCTGAACTTTCTCGAGATATATTATAGTTTATTGATAGTCCTATATTGCAATTGCTTTGAAGCACTGAACCCTAAACCTTGATTCCAGCTATTGATCTTTGAGCCGTAAACCTTATTCTTTCTGAACCATTGATTGTTAAATCCCCGAGTACGAACCACAGATATACGATACTACTCCAGAAATGCATGCAAACTAAATACCTAACACTGAATCAGATTGCTTACATATTCAAACCCTTGTACCTTGGAACTTTGATTCTTTTGTTATCCATTTCTTTCACCATTTGATAGCTATATTTCATTTGTAAAAATTGGAACCATCTCTTTATTAGGCATCCAATATTGCTTATGATTTTGTTTACTGCTTTACATTATTTATTCTGTTATTATGTTAGAATTGGATTGTTTTATAAAATTATGGACCAGATTCGTGGTCAGACCAGATTGGTGGTCAAGTTAGGCCAATTTGTGCCTTAGATCCAGTAATTGAAGGGTTTTTAGCACATAAACGCAACGAAAACGTAAATTTAAATCTTAAAAAAAATGAAACCCTCCGCAGGATCTATGCGAAAAATAATATTTAATTTGTAGTTCAGTATGTTTACCTTAAGAAGCTTTACGTTAATGGAAAGATGGAGGTCTTTAATGGCGATCCAAAAACGATGAACGGAGATCCTTAGCAGCTTTTCCTCAAATGTGAAGCACTCCACCGGTATCCACCAAGAAAACGATGTAATGAAGGAGGAGGAGATTGAGAGAATTAGGGTTTTGTAAATCTTTTTGGTTAAGGCAAAAATAGGGTCTATAATAGTATATTTATAGGCAAAATTTTCAGCTGATATTAACCCTTTATTATTATTAACCCTTTATTATTCTCACTAATAATTAAAACACCTTTTAATTATTAATCCTTTTTCTAAACACTTTAGAAATAATTCTCTCACTTGATTTAATTTCCAAAAATTAAATTCTTAATTAATAATATTAAGAACTTTTTCTTAATTAATTTAAAATCAATTAAATCTCATTTAATCAATTATTAAATTTGCCAATAAATTATTTATTTCATAAATAAATAATTATCAGCCATTATTAATTAATTTCTCCACCATTAAATCATTCTCTTTTATGTGTGATCCTATAGGTTCAATATTAAGCCGGTAGTAGAAATAAATAATAATAAAACTATTTTATCATTATTTATATAAATTCTCTAATTTATTAAATATGATTAATTAATTAATTATATTTATTCTACATCGTGAGGGATACTTCTCAGCATATCGCGACTATCCGGATAATACAAATTCACTGCTTAGAATACCAAGAACCTATTTAGTGAGTAGTTACCGTACAATTAATTCCTTCTACCCTGCAATGTCACGATTAAATACAAGGCATGGAACTTGTGTCAAGCCTATCTTATTTTATCACTTGTTTTCCCATTCACTATGCTTAGTTCTATTTAATGTAAATTAGAAACTCCTTTCTAATTTCATTCACTCTGGCCAGAGATTCCTGAACTAACATAAGTGGATCAGCATTGAACATTCTCTTCCTACACTGGAAGGAGTAGATCCTTTATTAATCATACACTATCTTCGTGTACAAATTCTTATACCCAGTAGAGCCCTTATAATTGTCCCTTGAGACTAAGAACTAAACCAAAGCATAGTTCCGTGTACACAAGATGACTATGATGAACTCAAGTCTAAGGATACTTGTACAACTATCACTATGTGAACAACTGTTGACACGTGAGTGAACTCCATCAGTTGTTCAGCTGTGTGAGTCATGTTCAGTGAACTTATTCTATAATAAGCACCTACATACTATCTATAGTGTCACCACACAAATGTCTATGAGAACAGACATCCTTCATAATGAAGCAAGCATAGTATGTACCGATCTTTGCGGATTATTAATTACCAGTTAGTAATCCTACGACCAGGAACTATTTAAGTTTAGAGTTATCATCTTTTAGGTCTTATTCTTATGATCTCATCACAATCCATAAAAAGCTTTACTCTAAACTGTGGTATATCTTATTTAAACATTTAAATAGATAGAGCCCGCAATAAAAACAAAATAAGTCTTTTATTAATATCAATGAAATCAAAACAGATTACATAAAAGTTATTCCTAAATCCTCATACATGATTGGACTTAGGACATATCTCTTTTAATCTCCCACTTGTACTAAAGCCAATCACTCTGGTATCTAATACCCATCTTGTCTTTATGACGATCAAAGTGACTCTGAGAAAGTGGCTTTGTGAGTGGGTCTGCTACATTGTTATGTGTGTCAACTCTCTCGACGTTGACATCTCCTCTATTTGCAACTCAGATTCACCACCAAAAACAAGAAAAATGTCCTGAGTCCTTCGCAAGTACTTAAGGATGTTTTTCACTTCTTTCCAGTGGTCTTCACCTGGATTGGATTGATATCTGCTCGTCACACTAATTGAATAAGCAACATCAGGCCTTGTACACAACATCATGTACATGATAGATCCTATTGCTGAAGCATACGAAATCTTACTCATACGCTCTCTTTCCTCAGGTGTCTTATGAGACATTTGTTTCAGAAAGGGACACTCCATGGCTCATCGGTATGAGACCTCTTTCGGAGTTTTCCATGCTAAACCTTTTAAGCACTTTCTGGATGTATGTACCATGGGTAAGACCTATCATTCTTCTAGATCTATCTCTATAGATCTTCATACCGAGAATGTAGGATGCTTCTCCCAAGTCCTTCATGGTGAAGTTCTTTGATAGCCATACTTTGACTGATTTTCGGTATATCATTTCCTATAAGAAGTATGTCATCCACATACAATACAAGAAATGTTACCGCGCTCCCACTAACCTTCTTGTAGATACATGGTTCATCTATGTATTTGATAAAACCAAACTCTTTGATTGTCTCATCAAAACGGATGTTCCATCTACGAGAAGCTTGCCTTAAACCATATATGGTTCGCAGTAGCTTACACACTAGGTGTTCATTTCCCTTGGAAAGAAAACCCTCTGGCTGTGTCATATACACTTCCTCCTTAAGTTCCCCATTGAGGAAGGCCGTTTTCACGTCCATTTGCCAGATCTCATAGTCGTAGTAAGCATCAATCGCAAGCAAAATCCGAATTGATTTTAACAGGGCTACAGGCGAAAAAGTTTCATCAAAGTCAATCCATTGCCTTTGTTTGAATCCTTTTGCCACGAGCCTGGCCTTATAGGTCTCCACCTGGCCATCTGCTCCAATCTTTCTTTTGTATACCCACTTGCACCCAATAGGCTTAACACCTTCAGGCACCTCAACCAGAGTCAATACTTGGTTGGTATTCATAGATTACATTTCGGATTTCATGACACTATGCCATTTCTCTGAGTCAACACTACTCATAGCCTCATTATAGGTCACAGGGTCGTCATCATCAATGATTGACAACTCATTGCCATTCTCAATGACAAGGCCATAATACCTCTCAGGTTGGCGAGACACTCTCCCTGTCTTATGAATGGGCTGTTCCACAGAAGGTTGTTCAGTCTGAACAGGTGTTTCCATTTGATCCGTAGTAGTTTGTGCTTCTTGAACTTCATCAAGTTTAATTTTGCTCCCACTGTTTCCTTCAAGGATAAACTCCTTTTCCAAGAAGATAGCATGTCTGGAGATAAACACCCGATGATCGGTGTAAAAGTAATACCCCAAAGTCTCTTTAGGATATCCCACAAAATTACATTTTACAGATCGAGATTCCAGCTTATCTGGGTCAACCTTTTTGACATAAGCTGGACATCCCCAAATATTAACGTGTTTAAGACTCGGTTTCCTTTCTTTCCATATCTCATAAGGAGTTTGAGGAACAGATTTGGAAGGCACCTTATTCAGTAAATATGCTGAGGTTTCCAATGAATAACCCCATAGGAATACTGGAAGATTCGCATGGCTCATCATGGACCGAACCATGTCTAACAAAGTTCGATTTCTCCTTTCAGATACCCCATTTAACTGTGGAGCATATGGAGGAATCCACTGGGAGACTATACCATTTTCTTTGAGATAATCTAGAAACTCTCCATTCAAGTATTCACCACCTCGATCTGATCGAAGAGTTATAATACTGTGTTTGGTTTATTTCTCCACTGTATGTTTATATTCTTTGAACTTTTCAAAGGCTTCAGAATTGTGTTTCATCAAATACACATATCCGAATCTAGATCTATCATCTATGAAAGTAATGAAGTACGAAAATCCACCCATGGCTTGCGTAGATATTGGTCCACATACATCTGTGTGTACCAATCCTAGCAAATCTGTAGCCCTCTCTCCATGTCCACTAAATGGAGATTTAGTCATTTTACCCAAACACAAGACTCGCATGTAGGATATGATTCACAATCAAAGGGGTTAAGTAACCCTTCCTTATGCAATGTCCACAGTCTATTTTCACTAATATGACCTAGCCTACAGTGCCATAAATAGGTCAGATTTTCATCATCTCATTTTCTTTTATTAGTTTGTTCAATCTGAAGTAAATCATGCTCTACATCACATACATACAAACCATTATTTAAAATACCACGTCAATAAAGAACATTATCTCTAAGGATAGAATATTCATTATTCTTAATAATGAATGAAAAACCATCCAAATCCAACATAAGAATAGAAACAATATTCCTCACAATAGAGGGAATGTAATAACAATTATTCAAACTAATAGTCTTGCCCGTAGGCATATGTAAACTAAATGATCCTACAGATATGGCCGTAACCCTTGCTCCATTACCCATACGTAGAATCACCTCATCTTTTTCAAGAGTCCTACTTCCCTTTAGTCCTTGCAACGAATTGCAAATATGAGAACCACAAGCGGTATCTAATACCCAAGTAGAAATTTGACCTAGTGACATATTAACTTCGATCATAAACATGCCTGAATCAGAAGCGGTAGTCTTACTACCCTTCTTCTTCTTCTTCTTCTTCAATTCTGCAAGGTAAACCTTGCAGTTCCTCTTCCAGTGCCCCAACTTGTTACAGTGAAAACAAACAGCTAAATTAGGACCAGTCAACTTGTGAGCATCCAGTATGCTCCGGAGTGATAGTGCAGAAGACATGACGAATATAGTAAATTCGTAAATGATAAACACATAACAACACTTAGCAAATATTCAATTTCATTTCAAAATACTATATGAATCGGGTCTTTATTCATAATTGTCTCCCACTAGTTTATCTAATTTATTCAACCCCCTAAGTGAAAATTAAGCATTCATAATGCTAGTGGGAATAGGGATCCTACATTCCATCACACAACCTCGGCTGTGGCATGAAACGTCATGTGATGTTCAATAGGCATGCAACTCTTGTCAATTACATCTTATGTTATTCCCTAATATAACTTTAGCCTCTTGAATAATTGAGTCATGGCTGTGGCACGACAAACTCAATATTCTAAGTCAAGTCTAACCCAACATTTCGTACAATTGAATCAGTCTCCAACGGCCCATGGCTGTGGCACGTACCGACCTTTATATTCTAATTCAATGTACATATCTCTATGTAATAGAAAAGTATTTCTTATTTCGAAATCAAAGCCCTCGGCTATAGAACGAAATGACAATGTTTAAAAAATAAGAACTACTTTCTACCATGTTGGAAGGCTTTGACCGACACAAGCCTGTTATGTTATTGGCCAATTACTACTTGATATTATTTAATTTTAGAGGGATTATATTACGTTACAATCATAATCATATTATAAAGAGATTCTTCCTTTTAAATTAAATATTTGAAACCAATAATCGATAATCAGATGATTCCCAGATCGGGTGGAGCATTGTCAAGAGGCGTCACTTAATAACCCTTTCTTACAGATAGAAATCTGTTGTTGACAGAATCATCCTTTCTCTCAATATTGAAAATTCATATTCAATTACGTGTTTCATAAACACAAGAATCTCATGATTGTATTCATAATATTATTGTTAAGGCAAGAAACGATTCCTATTCTAGATTTTCTAGAGCACGCCTTATATTGATTTAAGTTCACCTAAATCTATCATCGCATGGTAAATATAGGCATATATCTCATATATAAAATTAAATAAACAAGTAAATATAAAGTGAAATAAAGTAAATGTGTTTGGTTATGGCCCCATCCTATGTGATCTTTATCAAGCTCATGATAAAGATCAAGGTCAATCTAATATGGTGATGGAAATAAATATAACTACTTATTACATAAGTCTTCTTCTTTGTTTAGACTTCTTGTATGCCTCGTCTTCTTCTTTGTATCACCTCCATTGGATAGCCTTCTTGAGTCTTCAATTATATTACATGATTGAAAGTAAAACTAATCTAATGAACTTACAAGAATAACTCGAGTTACATTCGAGATTTATGATTATAAAGATTGACGAAATGCAAGTCGTATTTAAAACCAAAACCAAAACCATTACACTTAGGTCGAAAGGCCATAACCATCCACCATGCTCATACAACACATAAAAACATGTTAAAACATACAATCTGATCTTAACATATCATATTATCCACGATCTAATCATAAAAAGAAAATATGACAAAAATCAGAAAAATCAGAATCAAATCAGAAAAACAAGAATCGATGATAGCTTTTGCTATCAGTTTTCTTCAGACGCTCGTTTACCTATGGAATAGGGTATTCGTTTGCGTAAATCGGACACCAGACCCAGATTTCAGCAAATCTGCAGCAGCCAATTCAGAATCCATATCTAATATGATTCTCATAATTAGAACAAACATAAATCATGTATATATCAGTATATATACAGATTACATAATCATCTTATGATTATACAACTCACATAAATATCATATATTCAAAACCATACATATATAAGCATATTATATCAACATCAAATCATGGTGAATCACGTACATGCTCATATATCGAAAACAGTTAAACACATAAACGAATTAAAAACTTTTCGCAAGTAGCTCTGATGCCATTGAAGGGTTTTTAGCACATAAACACAACGAAAACGTAAATTTAAATCTTAAAAAAAAACGAAACCCTCCGCAGGATCCATGCGAAAAATAATATTTAATTCGTAGTTCAGTATGTTTACCTTAAGAAGCTTTACGTTAATGGAAAGATGGAGGTCTTTAATGGCGATCAAAAAACGATGAACGGAGATCCTTAGCAGCTGCTCCTCAAGTGTGAAGCACTCCACCGGTATCCACCAAGAAAACGATGTAATGAAGGAGGAGGAGATGGAGAGAATTAGGGTTTTGTAAATCTTTTTGGTTGAGGCAAAAATAGGGTCTATAATAGTATATTTATAGGCAAATCTTTCAGCTGAAAATTTTCCCATAAAATATTATTATTATTAACCCTTTATTATTCTCACTAATAATTAAAACACCTTTTAATTATTAATCCTTTTTCTAAACACTTTAGAAATAATTCTCTCACTTGATTTAATTTCCAAAAATTAAATTCTTAATTAATAATATTAAGAACTTTTTCTTAATTAATTTATAATCAATTAAATCTCATTTAATCAATTATTAAATTTTCCAATTAATTATTTATTTCATAAATAAATAATTATGAGCCATTATTAATTAATTTCTCCACCATTAAATCATTCTCTTTTATGGTGTGACCCTGTAAGTTCAATATTAAGCCGGTAGTAGAAATAAATAATAATAAAACTATTTTATCATTATTTATATAAATTCTCTAATTCATTAAATATGATTAATTAATTAATCATATTTATTCTACATCGTGAGGGATACTTTTCAGCATATCGCGACTATCCGGATGATACGAATTCACTACTTAGAATACCAAGAACCTATTTAGTGAGTAGTTACCGTACAATTAATTCCTTCTACCCTGCAATGTCATGATTAAATACAAGGTATGGAACTTGTGTCAAGCCTATCTTATTTAATCACTTGCTTTCCCATTCACTATGCTTAGTTCTATTTAATGTAAATTAGAAACTCCTTTCTAATTTCATTCACTCTGGCCAGAGATTCCTGAACTAACATAAGTGGATCAGCATTGAACATTATCTTCCTACACTGGAAGGGGTAGATCCTTTATTGATCATACACTATCTTCGTGTATAAATTCCTATACCCAGTAGAGCCCTTATAATTGTCCCTTGAGACTAAGAACTAAACCAAAGCATAGATCAGTGTACACAAGATGACTATGATGACCTCAAGTCTAAGGATACTTGTACAACTATCACTATGTGAACAACTGTTGAAACGTGAGTGAACTCCATCAGTTGTTCAGCTGTGTGAGTCATGTTTAGTGAACTTATTCTATAATAAGCACCTACATACTAGCTATAGTGTCACCACACAAATGTCTATGAGAACAGACATCCTTCATAATGAAGCAAACATAGTATGTACCGATCTTTGCGGATTATTAATTACCAGTTAGTAATCCTATGACCAGGAACTATTTAAGTTTAGAGTTATCATCTTTTAGGTCTCATTATTATGATCTCATCACAATCCATAAAAAGCTTTACTCTAAACTGTGGTATATCTTATTTAAACATTTAAATAGATAGAGCTCGCAATAAAAACAAAATAAGTCTTTTATTAATATTAATGAAATCAAAACAGATTACATAAAAGTTATTCCTAAATCCTCATACATGATTGGACTTAGGGCATATCTCTTTCAGTAATTAGAGCAGAGCTGTGTGCCTTGTTCGGGGTTAGTGCGTGACTGATCAGTAGCCTAACCTTGGTTTTTAAAATAAAAATATAATATCCAATTCTAAATCATTAATCATTGTTCACTTGATACCTTAACCCTTTTCACTTGATGATCATTATTCTCAGTCTTGTCATTGTGACTTGCTGAGCTAGTTAGCTCATTTGTGCGATGTTCTTTATGTTCTTTTCCAGTTAAGAAGGAACCAGTTGGTAGCGAGGATCCCCAATCCAGTGCGAGAGCTAGGGGTCCAGGTTGATCGAGTTAAGCTAGCTGACAGCTTTTGAGATAGTTTAAGTTTGTAAAAGTTTGTAATAATATTTAATGTTCAGTTCTAAGTTTGAACAGTTGGGATTCAGACGTTTGTAATATAAGTATGTGTGTGGCTTGTGTACATACTTTAACCTGTTGTGGTCCATGGTAGTTGGTAAGTAGGGTCACTGCATATTATTATCTTTATTATTGTTATAAGCAGGTTATGAATAAGGTGTGTGTGTGGACCCCAAACTTCTGACCCGGGTTTGGAGGGCGCCACAGGTTTGGTATCAGAGCTACAGGTTAAAAGTCACTGACACAAGACTAGGTTGACGGGAATGGGTAGAGGGTTAAGATTAGAAGTAGGAAGTAGCAAGATAGAACGTCGAGAGGTTGAGTGTGACGGTATAACAGGTATTAGTATAATTCATGTTGTGGTTCGAGATTCTTATATTGCGATATGATTTCAGATCGCAGTGATGGCCGACTCTTTCATCTCCATACCAGCTGATCACTCAGAGCCCTCAATTAGAGGACCATCTTCAGATCCACGTCCTGTTATTCCACCAGTGTTGGCTATTTTACCTCCACCTTTGTTGCAGCCCGTACCACTGCAGGCTATTCCACCCCCAGGCATGAGACCACCTATCAGAGGACCCCCACCTGCTGATTCAGGTTTTACTAGTCACTTAGTTACAGGTATACCTTTTCAGTTCTCTTCCCATCCTGCCCCATATCATCAGTTCGAGGCTTGCCTTATGGAGCAGCGATTCCTACGGGGTCAGATTCAGGAGCTATTACATATTATGCGTACCAGAGAGGTTGGGAGTGGTGAGAGGCGACTCAGAGAGAGACTCCAGGTATTTCGGAGAGTAGCTGCTGTGAGGATTGCTGAGGCTACTCATGAGGATATCACCCCTGATTTTCTTGTGGAGTGGGCTAAGTAGGTTCTGGAGGAGCTTGAGGAGATTGGAGGACCAGACTTGCCATGAGCTAGAGGCACAGAGATGGAGAAGCTGAGCAGTATTGTTATGGCTGTTTAGTATGTACAGTAGTGTGTAGTATGTATCAGTAGACTTTTGGGTTGTATTTATAGACTAGATCTGCTGACTAGTGAGTAGGTTTGCTGTACCCTTTTGCATTTACTTCTGAAGCGTTTTAACGCTTGTACTACCTAACACTTTTGATCTATATATACCAGTACCTTTTGCTTTCCAGCATTGTCATTTACACTACTGTACATGTTTTACTTTGCTTCATTTATTGTACCAGTTATATCCTTGTGATACCATATACCCTATTCCCTTAACTGTTTATATTCTGTAAAGAAGCATGCAATTTACTTAGTTCAAGTTTTACAATGGTTTTCAAAAAGAGATATTTCTATTTTACAAAACTTTTCTTTTATGCAAAGGATTTGATTTAAAGGCTAAATAAGTTGTTTGATTCTTTACAGAAAATGCCTCCCAGAAGAAATACCCGCACTAACACCGAGAATGAAGAAACCAACAATAACAATAACAACCAAGATGATACCAACCAGAATGCAAACCCAGGACCCATAGACCCAGCAATAGCCCAGATTCTTCAAATCTTGGCTCAACAAATAGTTCACCTAACACAACAACAACAACAAAGACAAACTAATCCTCGGGTAACTTTCAAAACTTTTTAGGCGGTAAACCCACCAGAATTCAAGGGTTCCTTAGATCCGATTGAAGCGAATGTTTAGTTAAAGGAAATAGAGAAGTCGTTTGCTTTAGTTAAAGTGAAAGAAGAACAGAAGGTGGAGTTTGCAAGTTATTATTTAAAGAATGAGGCCACCTATTGGTGGGAGACTGTGAAGACATTGGAAGGTGCAGATGTTATTACTTGGGAGAAGTTCAAAGAATTGTTTTTAGAAAAGTATTTTCCTCAGCTTGTTCAGGATCAAATGGAGCTGAAGTTTTTAGAGCTAAAGCAAGGAAATATGTCGGTAGCTGATTATGAAAGTAAGTTTGAAGAATTGTCAAGGTATGTGCCATCATATGTAGATACTGACAGGAAGAAGGCTAAGAGATTCCAGCAAGGTCTGAAGCCATGGATTAGAGGGATGGAAGCTATATTTGAATTGGATACCTATGCAGGAGTTGTACAGAAGGCCATGATTGTAGAAACTGAGAGTGAGATGTCACAGAAAGAAAAGGAAAGTAAGAAGAGGAAGTTTGAAGGGAATGAAGGACAGTCACAACCAGGGAAGTTTCCAAATTTTAAGAAGGGCAAGTTTCAGCTAGGGAAAAATTTTAACTTCAAAAAGCAAAATGCAGGCGAAGGAGGCCAGGGCAACCGTCTAGTCAATGTGAATCAGTCGAATCAGTTGAGGCTAACTTTTCCAGATTGTCAGGTATGTAGGAAAAAGCACGGAGGAGTTTGCAATAAGTTGAACATGGTTTGATTCAAGTGTAATCAGAAAGGGCACTACTTGAGGAAGTGCCGCAATCAGCCAGCGAGAGAACCAGTAAACAAAGATCAGCCTACTCGGAATCCAGCGGTTAAGATTCCAGCTATTGGATTTACATGCTTTAAATGTGTAAAGCCAGGACATATAGCCAGGGATTGCAAGACACCGGCCCTAGTCAGTAATGCATTAAGAATTATGGGATCTATTCCAGCAGTGAATGAGACTCCAAGGGCTAGAGTTTATAATATATCTGTGAAGGATGCTATCCAGGATATTGATGTCGTGGCAGGTACGCTTAATGTGAATTCTTTATGTGCCAAAGTGTTAATAGATTCGGGAGCAACTCGATCGTTTATTTCACAAGATTTTGTTAATAAGTTAAATTGTCCAGTTGAGTATTTAAATGAAATAATGACTGCGGAATTAGCAAATCAAGAACGTGTATATGTTAATCAAGTTTGTGGGAATTGTGAGATTAAGATTTGTGGTAATAAGTTTTGTGTAGATTTGATACCATTTAAGCTAGGAGAGTTTGACGTTATCTTAGGAATGGATTGGTTATTTAAGCACGATGCCCATATAGATTATCGAAATAAGAAGGTAATGGTGAAGACGTCAGACGAGAGGATAATAACGTTTAAGGGCCAGAAACAAGCAAAGAAATTTTTAACAATGATTCAAGCTAAAAAGTTACTACGGCAAGGATGCGAGCATTTCGTTGCAAATGTGATTGATAGAAGTCAGGAGCCAGTAAAACTTGAAGATATTCCAGTAGTCAATGAATTTCCAGACGTGTTTCCCGATGAGTTACCAGGACTTCCTCCAGACAGAGAAATTGAATTTGCGATCAACTTAGCACTTGGAATGGAACCAGTATCCAAGGCTCAATACAGAATGGCGCCCGTTGAGATGAAGGAACTAGCAAAGCAATTGCAAGAGTTGTTAGAGAAAGGAGTAATCAGACCCAGTGTATCCCCGTGGGGTGCACCGGTGCTATTTGTCAAAAAGAAGGATGGAAGCATGAGACTGTGCATCGATTATCGGGAGCTCAACAAGCTTACAATCAAGAACAAGTATCCGTTACCCAGAATTGATGATTTGTTTGACCAGTTGAAAGGAGCCAAGTACTTCTCCAAGATTGATTTGAGATCGGGATATCACCAACTAAAGATTAAGCCAGAGGATATACCAAAGACAGCTTTCAGGACAAGGTATGGACATTATGAATTTTTAGTGATGTCTTTTGGATTGACCAATGCCCCGACAACATTCATGGACCTGATGAATAGAATTTTCAAGGAATACTTGGACACGTTTGTTATTGTATTTATAGATGATATTTTGATTTATTCAAAGATAGAAGAGGATCATGCAAAACATTTGAAGACAGCTTTGGAGATTTTGAGAAAGAAAAAGTTATATGCTAAATTCTCGAAGTGTGAGTTTTGGTTACAGGAAGTCCAATTCTTAGGACACATAGTCATTAATGAAGGGATCAAAGTAGACCCAGCGAAGATTGAAGAAATTGCAAATTGGGAAAGACCGAGAACACCAATAGAGGTAAGAAGTTTCTTAGGATTAGCGGGATATTATCGCCGATTTGTTCAAAATTTCTCAAGGATTGCAACACCATTGACAAAGCTTGCACGGAAAAATGAAAAGTTTATATGGAACGATAAATGTGAAGAAAGTTTTCAGGAATTGAAGCAAAGATTAATCACGGCACTTCTTTTGTCACTTCCAGACGATCAAGGGAATTTCGTAATCTATAGCGATGTTTCTCATAAAGGACTCAGATGTGTTCTGATGCAGCACGATAAGGTTATTGCGTATGCGTCAAGGCAATTGAAATCACACGAACAGAAATATCCTACTCATGATTTGGAGCTAGCAGCCATAGTTTTCGCTTTGAAGATTTGGAGACATTATCTATATGGAGAGAAATGCGAGATTTATACGGATCACAAAAGTTTGAAGTACATATTCACACAGAAGGAGCTTAATATGAGACAGAGAAGATGGTTAGAGTTGATTAAGCATTATGATTGAACGATTAACTATCATCCCGGTAAAGCAAACGTTGTGGCGGACGCGTTAAGTCAGAAAGAAAAGTTGAATGTGTTATCAGTACTCGAAGATATATATAAGGAATTTTAGAAACTGAAATTAAAGATTAGAGTTTGCAAGTCTGATGAAGCAAAAATGTATAGTATGACTTTCCATCCAGAGTTATTAGAGAAGATAAGGAAGTGTCAAGAAGAAGTAATGGATTAGGACATTAACCGTTTGGTAGGTGAGGAATTGTGCACGCAAAAGGACGATCAAGGTATTCTTAGGTTTTCTTTTAGAATTTGGATTCCACCAGTAACAGAGTTGAAGAATGAAATTTTACAGGAAGCTCATAATTCAAGGTATTCAATCCATCCAGGGAGTACCAAGATGTACAGAGATTTAAAGGAAAATTATTGGTGGCTAGATATGAAGAGGGAGATTGCGGAATGGGTTAGCAGATGTTATACATGTCAGAGATTTAAAGCAGAGCATCAGAGACCAAGTGGATTGTTGCAGCCATTGGAGATTCCAGAGTGGAAGTGGGAGCATATTGCCATGGATTTCATAGTCGGATTACCAAGGACGAAATCCAATCATGATGCCATTTGGGTTATAGTGGACATACTTACCAAGTCAGCTCATTTTCTGCCAATAAGTGAAAGATTTTCACTAGACAAGTTAGTCCATATGTACCTGAAGGAAATCGTAGTTCGTCATGGAGTCCCTGTGTCTATCGTATCCGATCGAGATCCGCGATTTAATTCGAGATTTTGGAAGAGTTTTCAAGAATGTTTGGGAACGAGACTGAAGATGAGTATGGCTTACCATCCACAGACGGACGACCAAAATGAAAGAACAATTCAGACAATCGAAGACATGTTACGTGTTTATGCTATTGATTTCAAAGGAAGTTGGGACGAGCAATTACCCTTGGTAGAATTTGCTTACAACAACAGTTATCATGCCAGTATTGGGATGCCACCCTATGAGGCACTTTATGGACGCAAATGTCAATCTCCTATATATTGGGACAAAGTAGGAGAACGCAAAATACTTGGACCTGAATTAGTGCAACGGACGGAGGAAGTTGTTGAAGTTATCCAGAAGAGATTGATAGCACCACAAGACCGTCAAAGGAAGTATGCAGATCAATCAAGTAAAGATATGGAATTCGAAGAAGGAAATCTGGTATTACTGAAAGTATCGCTGTGGAAGTGATTGACAAGATTCGGGAAGAAAGGAAAATTGAGACCTAGATATGTCGGACCTTTGAGATTCTAAAGCGTATTGGTAAAGTAGCTTACGAGTTGGTGTTACCTCCGCACATGGAGCACATTCACAATGTTTTTCACGTGTCGATGCTTAAGAAGTATAACCCAGACTCCAGGCATGTAATCGAATACGAGCCAATAGAGCTTCAAGAATATTTATCATATGTAGAGAGTCTGATAGAGATTCTAGAAGAAAGAGAGAAAGTATTAAGAAATAAAGTGGTAAAATTAGTAAGAGTACTGTGGAGAAACCCAAAGGTTGAAGAGCCAACTTGGGAATTAGAAAGTGATATGAGAGAAAAGTACCCTCATTTGTTTTCTTAGGAGATTCTGAGGACAAAATCCTTTTAGGGGGGGGGGAGGATATAATATCTGAGATATATCGTGTAATTATTTTGCAAATAAATAAATATTATGCATGTTTCGTGTTTATTCTGTGAAGTATTTGTTAAGTGGTATATATGTTTGGATGTTTAAAAAATAATATAAATTGAGTATTTTAATTTTTATATGTCCAAAATAAAATATAGATAATTGTCATATCTTCCTATTTATTTTTATGTTGATTTATGATTTTATAGGAAATTTATGAATTTTATAAATTCTTTTTCCGAATATTTATAAACTATTTTATATAATCGGGAATCAGCCGACGTCACCCGTTTTTACGTTTTTATAACCCGAAACTCTTTCGAGAACTCCTTTCCTAACCTAGTTGCAATATTCCAAGCATTTTCCATTTTTCGACTTTTTCGATCCGGCGTACGGTTTGTCCTGTGCGGGTCCCGGCGCAATATTTTCGATACAAATTATTCATTTCGGTAAATCAATAAAACTCGTATTTTCGATAAACGGGATCTTTTTATTAAACAATTATAATTATCACCTCGTAATACGTGTAACCAAGCGCTGAAACCAAGACCGCAATACAAATTGTACTGATTTGGATAATTATCCCGAAAACCGGTACCGTTTGGATCTATTTTTATAAATAAGCGTACTATTTTATATCCGGAATGATCCAACGGGATACTAATTTTCTGTAATTATAAATAGCCTTTACCGTATTTTATTTCGTACCGAAAATCATTTGTAAACAGTAATTATAGAATTTTACAGAGAAAATACTTATATTCATATAATCTTTGAAGAATCAAACTGCAAATCGGAGGTGTTATTGAAATCCGTTTGGAAAGCTCTGGTAATCAACACGAAGGGTTTGAAGAGTACTATCAGATTATACAAGTTTCAGAACTGCAGAATCAAAGGTTGATTTTATATATTTTTATTTATTTTTGAATTATTTTGATTCGAAATATGAATTTTTGTATGGATGATTGTTTGAATGATTTGATGCTTGCATGTTGTAGACCTTATTTTCCTGATGATTTTGATATGTCATATAACTGATTTGGAGTTCAATAACATGTTCAAAATTGAGTTTGATTTTCGAATTTTGAAATTAGGGTTTATAATCCGTATGAATGTTCTTAATTGAAATTTAGGATTTTTGTTCCAGGGGTTATTAGATGTTCTAGATGGGTGGGTTTTGTTCCTCTTGAAATTTGCAATCGATTGGTTTATAGCTCGTTAACAGACGATCCCTGGTTCGAAGGGAGTTGTATTTTAAAGTTTTCGTCGAGCTCGCCGGAAACCGGCGAGCTTCTTGAGCATTTTCCGGCCAATTCTGAAATAGGTTATGTGTTTTGATTACTGGTATAAGTTCCCGTTCCGGCGAGCTTCTTGAGCATTTTCCGGCCAATTCTGAAATAGGTTATGTGTTTTGATTACTGGTATAAGTTCCCGGTGGTCTGTGCTTTAATTCTGGAGAGTTTGGTGGCCTGAGGTGGCCGGGATCGTGTTCTCCGGCCACACTCCGGCGAAGTCGACGGCGGGGCTGCTAAAATTGCAAACAGGCTCCTGTAGTTTTAAAAACGATACAGTTTGGTCCCCCAGGTTTCCAGAACTTGCAAATTTAGGATTCCTGTTTATAAATTATTTAAAAATCATTTTTTCTATTTATTTTAATTATAAAAATTCATTTTTAATTTCTGAAAATTCCAAAAAATATTATTTTAATTCCAAAAAATTATTTTAATTCAAAAATAAATCTGAATTAATTAGTTAATTAATTTTAATTAATAATTAATTAGTTAATTGGTCAATAATTTGTAAATTAATTGATTAATTGATTTAATTAATATTAATTGATTTTAATTAATTATTTAATTAGATTTAACTATTTATTAATGATTTAAAAATTCCGAAAAATAGTTTCGAGCTTTAAAATATTATTTTAAATTGTTTTCAAGGCTTGATAATTATTAGAAAATTATTTTGAAGCGAGATGTGGCCAACCGAACCCTGTTTATTGCATTAAAATTGATCCAACGACCCATTTTAATTCCGAAAAATGTTTTAAGAATCATATTGAATACCCGAAAGCCTGTTTATGACCCGAGACTTCTTTATAAATGGATTGTCATTGATTGTTTGACATGTCACGTGTTATATGTGACTTGTTTGTTTGACTGTCGATCTATGTGATCAGTGTTTATTTGTTTTAGCATGACTTTCAATCTGTTAGTCGGATTTGGGTAAAACAAAGGGTAGATAGAAGTGTATACTGAATAGAATTATATGAGTTGAGTATTGATAGATACTTATGTTATGTGAGCAGAAGAGGCAAGGCGTAGGAAAGGGAAACAGATAGTCAAGGAGTAGGAGATTGTGATTGGAAATTTGTGAAGTATAGCGAGCTAGTACCAGGCAAGTGTTCTGAACTTTCTCGAGATATATTTTAGTTTATTGATAGTCATATATTGCAAGTGCTTTGAAGCACTGAACCCTAAACCTTGATTCCAGCTATTAATCTTTGAGCCGTAAACCTTATTCTTTCTGAACCATTGATTGTTAAATCCCCGAATACGAACCACAGATATACGATACTACTCCACAAATACATGCAAACTAAATACCAAACACTGAATCAGATTGTTTACATATTCAAACCCTTGTACCTTACACTCTGAAAGACCAAATCCTTATAACCTTCGAACTTTGATTCTTTTGTTATCCATTTCTTTCACCATTTGATAGCTATATTTCATTTATGAAAATTAGAACCATCTCATTATTGGACATCCAATATTGCTTATGATTTTTTTTACTCCTTTACATTATTTATTCTGTTATTATGTTAGAATTGGATTGTTTTATAAAATTGTGGACCAGATTCATGGTTAGACCAGATTGGTGGTCAAGTTAGGCCAATGTGTACCTTGGATCCAGTAATTAGAGCAGAACTGTGTGCATTGCTCGGGGTTAGTGCTGATTGATCAGCAGCCTAACCTTGGTTTTAAAAATAAAAATATAATATCCAATTCTAAATCTTTAATCAATGTTCACTTGATACCTTAACCCTTTTTCTCTTGATGATCATTATTCTCAGTCTTGTCAGTGTGACTTGCTGAGCTAGTTAGCTCATTTGTGCGATGTTGTTTATGTTCTTTTCCAATTAAGAAGGAACCAGTTGGTAGCGAGGATCCCCAATCCAGTGCGAGAGCTAGGGGTCCAGGTTGATCGAGTTACACTAGCTGACAGCTTTTGAGATAGTTTAAGTTTATAAAAGTTTGTAATAATGTTTAATGTTCAGTTCTAAGTTTGAATAGTTGGGATTTGGTCGTTTGTAATATAAGTGTGTGTGTGTGGCTTGTGTACATACTTTAACCTGTTGCGGTCTGTGGTAGTTGGTAAGTAGGGTCACTACATATTATTATTTTTATTATTGTTATAAGCAGGTTATATATAAGGTGTGTGTGTGGACCCCAAACTTCTGACCCAGGTTTGGAGGGCGCCACAGTCAAGGTTTGTGACTAAGTATACCAATACTGAGGAAGAGAAAGCAAAGAGATTCCAACAAGGATTAGAGCCTTGGATCAGAGATAGAGTGCCTATGTTTGAGCTTGATACTTATGTTGGAGTAGTATAGAAGGCTGCTCTGGTTGAGAGTAATGGGATACAGTCAAGGAAAGAAAAGGATAATAAGTAGAGAAAGGTTCCAATTTATGGAGAGAAGTCTGAAGCCGGAAGCTCACAAGACAGGAGTGTGAAAAGGATTGGATTCCACAAAGGTGGAAATTTTCAAAAGAAGGGAAATTAGAACAAGTGACAAGATTCTAAGGGGGACAACCAGTCAAGCCAAGGACAAGTTGGAGAAAATAGATTTCAGAGACCAGAGTGCAAGCATTGTGGAAAAAGACATCCAGGAGTGTGTAATAAGTTGAACATGACATGCTATAGATGCAATCAGAAGGGACACTTGGCTAACGAGTGTAAGATACTGAAGCTGGGAGTTACATGCTATAAGTGTGGAAAGACTGGATATATAGCTAGGGAATGCAAGTCAACTGGACCAGTCAAGGCTTTGATGAACGTGGCAAGTACTAGTGCAAGCATGCCAGCTGAGGTATTGGCATTACCTCCACCATCTACCACAACTCTGCAAGCGACATCAAGGACATTTGATTTAAAGATGAAGGACGCTGTTCAGAATTCTGAGGTGATAGAAAGTAAACTTTTAATGAATAATGTTGAAGCTAAGGTATTGATTGATTCTGGAGCTACTAGATCTTTTATATCAGAAACTTTTGTTGATAAACTTAAATGTGATAAAATGACCATGAACGAGGTAATAGATGTTATAATTGTGAACCAAGAGAAGATTCCTGTGAGTCAATTCTGTCCTAAGTGTGAGATTGATATTTCGGGGCATAAATTTTCAGCAGACTTGATACTTTTCAAGTTAGGGGAGTTTGACATAATCTTAGGCATGGATTGGTTAGGGAAAAATAATGCCCAGATATATTTTAAATCTAAGAAAGTATATTTAAAGACAGATATTGGAGAAAAAGTGGTATTTAAGGGTCAGAGGCAAGAGCAACTGTTTCTTACAATCGTCCAGGCTAAGAAATTGCTTAGAAAAGGTTGTGAATCGTTCCTAGCCAATGTAGTGGATTTAGAAAGAGAGAGCCTCCACATGGAAGATATCGCCGTAGTCAACGAATTTCCAGATGTGTTTCCAGATGAGCTACCAGGTTTACCGCCGATCGACAGATTGAGTTTGAGATCAACCTTGCTCCAGGAACGGAACTAGCTTCGAAGGCACCTTATAGAATGGCACCAGCAGAAATGAAAGATTTGGCGAGCCAGCTATAGGAATTGTTGGACAAAGGAGTGATTACCGAATTGGAATTCCTGTCTATAGATAGAAATAAAGAAGTAGTAAATTAATAAAATGATTGCTATAAAAAAAGAAATACAAGAAAAGATAAGAAGAGATGCGCCCACCACCTACAGATTTGATACCTTCGCCTACAAAGAAACTCAAAACACCAACTCCATTAGTAATTCCATCAATAACCCGTCTATCAAAAAAAGAATTTAACTTAGCCAATCCTCTTTTCCCCCAATAAAAAATATTGCATAAAAAACATCTATGTAACCATGATTATATGACCAATCATATACCATTTAGTATTTTGTCCAAAAGAATTATTTTACGGCCAAGTACATCACCATGGGGAGCACCTGTTCTATTTGTAAAGAAGAAGGATGAAAGCATGAGGTTATGTATAGACTATAGGGAGTTGAATAAGATGATGATTAAGAAGCCCGTTACCCGCTACCAAGGATAGATGATTTATTTGATCACCTGAAAGGAGCTAAGTGTTTTTCCAAGATTGATTTAAGATCAGGATACCATAAATTGAAGATCAAAGAAGATGACATCCCGAAGACAGCATTCAGAACAAGATACAGACATTATGAATTCTTAGTAATGCCTTTTGGGTTGACTAATGCTCCTACAGCATTTATGGATCTGATGAATCGGGTATTTAAAAAGTATTTGGATAAGTTTGTAGTGGTATTCATTGATGATATTCTTATATATTCAAAGTCAGAATAAGAACATATGCAGCATTTATGGTTAGTATTGGAGATACTTCGACAAGAGAAGTTGTATGTCAAGTTTTCTAAGTGTGAATTCTGGTTAAAGGAAGTTCAATTTTTGGGATATGTTATTGGAAATGAAGGAGTCAAAGTGGATCCGGCAAAGATTGAGGAAATTATGAGTTGGGAGAGACCAAAGACACCTACGGAAGTGCGAAGTTTTCTAGGATTGGCGGGATATTATAGAAGGTTTGTTAAAGATTTCTCGAAAATTGCCACGCCATTGACTAAGTTGACTAGGAAGAATCAGAAATTTGAATGGAATGCAGAATGTGAAGATAGTTTTCAAGAATTAAAACAGAAGTTGGTTACAGCTCCGGTACTAGTACTATCAGACGATCAAGGAGACTTTGTGATTTTCAGTGATGTTTCACATAAGGGCCTGGGTTACGTGCTAATGTAACATAACAAGGTGATTGCGTATGCATCAAGACAGTTAGAACCACATAAATTGAAGTATCCTGCACATGACTTGGAATTAGCAGCTATAGTATTTGCACTGAAGATCTGGAGACATTACCTTTATGGAGAAAGGTGTGAGATCTACACGGATCACAGGAGTTTGAAGTATATTTTCACTCAGAAGGAGCTCAATATGAGGCAAAAGAGGTGGTTGGAATTAATTAAGGACTATGATTGCTCGATAAATTATCATCCGAGAAAGGCAAATGTGGTAGCTGATGCTTTAAGTAGGAAAGAGAGGTTGAATATGGTAGCGGTATCAAAGGAATTATCTGGATAAATCAGGAGATTTGAATTAGAACTGTGTGTTTACGGAAAAGCTGAGGAGATTTGTCATACTATGACTTTTCAGTCATCATTGTTGGAAAAGATAAAGAAATGTCAGGAAGAAGTGATGAAACAGGAGAATAATCAACTGACCGGAGAAGAGATTTGTACTCAAAGGGATGAACAAGGTATACTAAGGTTTTCCTCAAGAATTTGGATTCCTCATGTGACTGAATTGAAGAATGAGATATTGCAAGAAGCTCATAATTCTAGATTTTCAATCCATCCGGGAAGCACCAAGATGTACCAGGACTTGAAGTAGAACTTTTGGTGGCCAAATATGAAGCAAGAAGTAGCAGAATGGTTTGCGAAATGTTATACTTGTCAGAAAATGAAGGCAGAACATCAAAGACCAAGTGGATTAATTCAGCCTTTAAAGATTCCAGAATGGAAGTGGGAAAACATTGCCATGGACTTTATAGTGGGATTACCATGAATGAAATCCGTACATGACACTATATGGGTTATAGTTGATCTTCTTATGAAGTCGGCACATTTTCTTCCGATTGATGAGAGGTCTTCATTGGACAGATTGGTCCACCTGTATATGCGTGAAATCGTATTACGATATGACGTACATGTATCAATAGTTTCGAACAGAGATCCATGATTTAACTCGAGATTCTGGAAGCAATTTCAAGAAAGTCTTGGCACCAAGTTGAATATGAGTACGGCGTATCATCCGCAGACTGATGGTCAAAGCGAGAGGACAATTCAAACAATTGAAGACATGTTGCGTAGCTGTGTGATTGATTTTGCGGGAAGTTGGGACGACCACTTGCCATTGGTAGAATTCTCCTATAACAATAGCTATCACACCAGTATTGGCATGCCACCATACGAAGCTTTATACGGACGGAAATGCAGATCACCAACCAGCTGGGATGAGGTGGGAGAAAGAAAGATTTTAGGCCCGGAATTGGTGCAACAAATGCATGAGACAGTCAAATTGATTCAGAAGAGATTACTTGTTGCTCAAGATAGGCAAAGAAAGTATGATTTAATGTATTAGTTTATATAAACTAAGTGTTTAATGTATTAGTTTATATAAAAAAAATAAAAAAAAATCTTATCATTTAGTATTTTTAAATGATAATCAAAAGTACTTCATTTTATATGAAAAATCGATTTTAAAAATCTTTTAACAATAAATTCTCAAATTTTATATCATTAAATTTCTAAAATCATAAGTTATTTTATGATATTTATTTTGTGATTTATGGAGGTGCATTTATATTTATAAAAATTGTTTTATATAAATTAGTTGATTTTTAAATTGCAAATTACTTATTTGCCCATGCATGCAAATACCCTCCAATTCAACTTAAAGGGCATAAGAGATAATTCATACCCCCACTAACTTTCTTTTATCCACCAAAAGACTAAACTACCCTGGCATGCACTTTTGCTTGGTTATTGGAGAAGAGCACTTTAGTAAATTCCAAATTCTACTATTGAATTAGTGCATGATGAACCATAAAGAGAGGAGTTTACCCAAAACCACACTCCACTAAAGCTCATCATTTTCACTCTCAAATTTTCTCTCCTCCCCCTCTCTTTTTCTTCATTCGGCCGAAGCCCCTTCCCCCATTCCCTTCATTTTTTCTTCATCAAATCCTTGCCATTCTAGTGTAATTCTATTACCCATTCATATAATATACACTTTACATGAAGTTCCATGCTTAGGAGATGAAGTTTAATGCTTGCATGTCTTGATTTTATGTGATCTCCAAAGAGAAACTCTTAATTCATGTGGATTAAAGAGTTCTCTATGAGATATACTTTTTATGTGCATAAACTAAGTATTTTCATGAATAAAACTCTTTAAAAACCTTTGCATGCTACTGATCTTTAGTTGTAAAGTCATATTCTACTTTTCATGTTAGAGATAGGGCATTATTTTAAAGTATAATCATGTTATATATGCTCTTCTTTTCGAAAATGTACATGCATGCTTAGTTTATGTTAAATTAGACCTTATATGTGCTTAAAATGAATTGTTTCCTTGATATTATGCTTGATCTTAGTTATTAAAAGGTAGTGTGTATGATCTTTTGAAGTAGTTAAGTATTTTAAGTCGAATTTATGAGCTAATAACCCTCTTGTTTAGTCGAACTTGATTTAGTGATCATCTTGAGTTGCATGTTAAGTTTTATTTTGCATGTTGGTACTATAGGGCATGGATGATATCCATTATTGGTTGATGCCTTAGTTTAGAGTCTTATAGTAGTAAATTTTCCTTGGTTGAGATTTAATTCATGGTTTTAAAGTGGGAGTTAAGGTGGAAAGGCTAGGATAGAATCCTGAAAATTTTTCCAGATTTGCATGTGAGTTTTGTGTTGATTTTGAATGGGCATTTCTTAGGCATTGTTATGCCCAAGCCACGAGGAGTTAAGAATTGGGGTATAATTGAGTCTAGAAGTCACAAATTATGGAAACCCAAGCATTTAGTGAGGTGCACACACCAAAATTTAGAATTTGTCCAGCAGGGGACAGTTTTGTTGTAACTTAGAAATGAGGAGTTTTGATCATGTCATGGGTAGGCCCTCACTAGGCCTTGGTTATCCCTAGTTAGAGGGAGTGTCAGAGAAGTTTTTTCAGCCATAGTTCATAGGAATTGAGTTAGAATCATGTGTCATAATTTAGTGCAAAACAGGACACTTTTCTATCCAGAAAACAGGGGAACATTGGGCTTTAAGCTTAGGCCCAGGTTGGACCAAGCTAGGCCCTTGAGCCAAACCAAGTTTGAGAGTTGCCTCATGGTCAGAAGAGTCTAGTGTAGAAGTTTGAGAGGTAAACTTGAAGTGTAAGGGTGTCAATTGTACTCATAAATCCATTGGTGTCACCCTGAAATCACTATAATGAGCAAAATCACTTAACCTTTAGTTTTAGGGCACTTTTCGGTGAGGCCTAGGTTGACCACCATAGTTTTAAGATAGTATGAGGTCAGTTTAGTGTAAGGTATAAGTCAGGGTCCATAAGAACTTGATGGTTTAGAAAAGACACTTCGAGTTATGAGGACGATATTAAGAGTTTTGGCTAGTTTAGCATAACTAAGTGACTTGAGTGAGTGGAGTGAGATCATCCAAGCCTAGTGATGCAATATAGTGTGTATGGATATATTATTATGTACTTAAATGTTTTATGTGAACATGTGTGGCTATGTGAACTATTATGCTTATAAGGTAATTATAAGCGTGTATGTGTATATAAGCCTAAGTGCCAATATGTGTAATTTCGGTTTATAATTAGGTTGAGTTAGTGAGTATATATTATAATGAGGTTATTATTTTGTGTAGGCTCTCGAGATGAGGGTAAACATGCCATTAAAGTCGAATGAAGCTCCAATTGCTCCCACCTGCCAGTCAAGTCAAGCCTTTCTTAAGGCAAGTGTTTTAACCTACCTTTTTCTTTATACTGCAAGATAGTGTTAGCCCAGCTTTTATATATGATGCGAGTATTCTAATTTACCTTGATATATGATCCAAGTGGTTTCAAATCTATCTTTCGTATTATAGGCAAATTCCATGATCCCTCAAGTATCTATTGCAAGTAGTTTAACTTTGCTTGGAGATTTCTATGCAAGTAATTCAAAAGTCGTACCATGCTAATATACCAAGTAATTGTGATGTGGAACCCTGTGCAAGTTATACTCAGTAACCTTATCTTGATACCTAAAAGTCAGCTATCCCTTAAAAGTCATTCATGATTGCTTGATAACCCTATTCTTACTCCTAAAACATGATACCATGTTATACTTTGAACTGATGTTCACCTTCTTTATATTTCAATACCTATGTCTTATCTGGAACCATTACCTTGAACCTAGTTTGACTTAGTTCCTTCATACTATCCGATAACCCAGCAAAATCTCATTATCAAATTTCTTGTGAATAGAAACCTTGCAATTCCCTTGATAAAGTATAGTCTAGTTGATCATGGCCTTAAAATTTAGTGGACCTATTCAATGCGCTTCAAAGTTGATCTAGAACCCTTGATAAAGATGTTCACTATTTAAGAAATTAATTGTAACACCCCCAAATCCGGGGTCGGGGATTCGGGTTGTCACGAGTTCCATTTCCCTTAATAATACTTAACCTTAACAGTCACCCAGCTACTGAGTACTGTGGCCCCACAATATACACACACACACCACAAGTTATAGTCTCAGAGATGAATTCCAAAAGTAACACAAGTTATTTTATTCCACAGTTATAAACCGTTACACCTTAAAAGGGTTTCTGAATAAATTTACATTTCTTTGCCATTATTACAATTCATATAGATACATAAGTCTGGTATATCAGAAGTTGAAAGCCTAGCCTATTGGTAATTTCTACCTCATCTACAGCAGCATCAACGCTTCCAGAAAGCTGCAGAACGTTTCCTAACCGCATGCGAATTGGAAGCTTGGTCCTGTTCATCTTTTCTATCTGTTATTGTGTGATGAAAAAAGAAAGCAAGGGTGAGCAACAAGCCCACCGAAATAATATATATAATAGTTAACAATATATGAGCATTCTCATCGTACTCATGAAAGTCTTGGTCAAAAAGAAATGAACCAAGCTGATATCTTAACGCGACCAAGTCGCAAAATATTCAGTATATATATATATATATACATATATACTTTTCACAATCCTTGAAGTCCACTGACATGTATAATATACACAGAGTTCCAGTTTATAATTGTATAAAAACTATCGTTGCAAGGTGATCTCATATATCTAACCTTGTCTCAACGTTATTCTGAAAATCTTTGACATGCATAAGATAATCATTTACTAGATATAAGTTTAAAAGATGAAGTTACAAGATACTCCAATATACTTATATCTTCTCTGAATACTACTTGAACTACCACTGTTCAAGGTATAATTCGTTTCAAAAGTTCATCACATAGATGAGACAACAAGATAAGATTTGAATAGATTCAATCCTTGAAATATCATTATAAATAATGAAGTTACGAGATACTTCATTAAGTCCCGATATATATATACACCTATATATATACATATTTCATACACTCCTTGAAAACCTCTGCTATGAAAATTATAAACAGAGTTGTAATATCCAATGAATTTGGAAAGGAGAAAACCTTGGCATAAACCTGATATCTTGCTGATCAGGCAAAGATACCAATAAGTAACCTTTTCTACTAGTAGATGGACGAATTCCCCACTGGTCATCACCCTGGCCGCAATAGGACCTTATGCTGGACTGCCACTCAGCCACTTACGCATTTGATGGACTCCCACTGAGCCACTTACACTTTCATGGACGCCCACTGAGCCCATGTTGCTTATGCGACTCAATAGATGGACTTACTTCCCGAACGTTGGGTAAGTAATCAATTCATTTATCAAAACAGCAACCTCGTTACGAATATAAAATACACCACAGAGCCGGATCCCTCAGGTTTTGAGCGAATATTTAAATCCCCTTCGAAAGGAAGATCTTAAATATAAAAATGAGTTTTGGGATCCGCTTTAACTTTTAGAAAATCATTTTGAAGACTCGAAAACATTTTTAAGAATGTTTGGAGTAATGCTGATTTCATAAAATAAATCAGTCCCAATATATTTAGAAAATATCTGAATATTATTATTTAAATAATATTCCCATAAAGAATAATCTTTATAAAAATAATTGAAGTAGAAGTTTTAAAACTCATACTTGGAATGAATATTAATAACCAAAGATATAATTTTACGAAAATATGATCTTTATTTGAATAATCGAAAATAAGTTTGATTATCGAAACATTATTCTTTAATAAAATAAAGAATATTATTTAATAAATAAGCGGAGTCATAAGTCCATGAATGAATATTCAAAATAATATTCATAAAATAAACGGAGTCATAAGTCCTCGAATGAATATTCAACTAATAATATTCATTAATTAAAATAAACAGAGTCATAAGTCCTCGAATGAATATTCAACTAATATTCATTATTTAAAATAAAGTTATCGAATAAAACTTATTCGATTAATAGTTTTGAAAACTATATCTATAATATACTCGGGAACATCGACTCCCGGTTTTAGAAAATGTTCACCTTTGGGTCCCTTATACTAAGGGTATACGCAACTACTGCTTATCTCTAGCATAGGTATTATGCAACTATAAGCATTTGAATCAACAATTAGATATCAAGATTACGAAACAAGCATGCATATATACCATATCAACATGCTCCAATATATCGCAAGATTTGCTAATAACAATCATGCACTTATCACAAGATAATGCATATACATATATACATCACAACAACAGTATAACGGGTAGAAAACTTGCATGAGCGACTGGGGGTGGTAAAAGTCCTGGGATGAGTCTGGTAACCTATAAACCACATATAAGTTGGAATTAAACCAAAGTCGCTTATGAATCTATACTTTAACCAATTAGACTCTAACACTCGCTTTGCGCTCAACGATTCTCTTAAGTCGCTCGAGTACCCTCGGCTCTACCATTTTTAATAAATTAACCATTAAGAGTTTTAAGGCGATTCTTTCGCTAGTGCCTTACCAACTGCCTAATACACTTTACATAAATGTTTCATACTCCAATTAGTCATTTAAGGTCTTTAATCAATGTTTCAAAGTAAGGCGAGGGGTAAGGGTTCGGTCGCGAAACGCCGTTACTTAAAACGGTCGTTTCTCCTAAACCGTACATCGGATTCAAGCGAACCACATATCAAAACGAAGCTCGTAACATGAACTATCTAATCATAGCAATGGTCAAAATCTAACAGTGAGTTCATGGGTCCTGATGTTAAGAACAAAAACAGTCTAAAGTAAATTGGGCATTACGACGGCTATGTTTACGCGATTACCAAATTTTTATCCTACTCCAAATCAACCACAAATCAATCACAATTCAACCATACAACCAAACTCCATCCATACATCACTACAACAGCCCCAACACCTCAAATTTTCCAATTTATATTATTCTCAAATATGAACTAAAACTATTCTTAAGTTCATTAACTAATAACCAAGATTTACAACTCTAAAAACATCACAAAACCAACTAATCTCTACATATTCAATCACCATGCTTCTCATGAACTATCCTACTCATAATAAGCTCTTAATATTCAATAACAATTCTAGGTTAAGAGATTATACCTTCCTTGGTGAGTAAGAGTAACTAAGGAGCTTGGAATCACCCTTGAAAGTCCTTACCAAAGCTTAATCTAACCAAAAACACAAGATCAAACAATTTAAATTTCTTGAAAACACTATTCACTCTCTTCTTAAATGATTTACTGAAAGATATTGTGAAGGAATTTGGAGCTTAAACTCCTAGTATAGCCATAACTAATCATAAGGAACCTTGGATAATTACCTTGCAATTTAACAATGGTTGGATCTTGGATTTTGAAATTTTTCTCTTTGAAAAGCAAGAAAAGCCGAGAGCTTCTCTTGAATAATGAGAGTCAACTTTTTTTTTTGTGTTTTTTGATTTGTTTGGCTTGGTTGATCCACTTTTGTTTTGATTTATTACCTTTTAACCATGGTGAATTTTGTATGGTTTATAATCAACCAACCTTCCTTCCTTTTTTGGTCATGCTTAGGTCATCATTCTTATGTCATCTTCCCATGCTTGTCCTCTTCTTATTGGTTTGATGACATCATCCTCACTAACCTCTTTGATTAGCTCCTAATTACTTGGCCAATGACCGCTGATCTGTTATACGGTTCGCTTAACTTTCGTTTTAGTTTATCGTTTGAGGGATCATACCCGGGATCTTATTACTTGGGTTCCCTTAACCTTTCTCAATACATTATATTCCTTTTATGATCTCCTCTTATAATCCTTGAATTTAAATCCTTTTATCATGTTCCATTATACTCAATTCTTTCGGTATCTGGTGGATTTTCGGGAAAAATCAAAGTGTTCGAATTTGGATTTTGACGATCTTTACATACACTTATATCCCATATAAAGTACTAATAAGATCTCAGAATAACAATAGAAGAACCCCTACATAGTGTGGCATGGAAAGTTTTCTTATTCAGCATAATCAACAAAACACTATTCATAAGGGTTACTAAAAGTTCAAAAATTTTTGGGTTATTACATTAACCGTCACTTGGCATCAGTTTTTAAAATAAAAAGTTAAAATTTGGATTTTCAGTCCCAAAGGGGGACAAATATTTCTTTAGATAGTGGATCTGGACTGAGATGCAAGTCCTTTCCGCTCTTAATTTGTAGGCTTAAAAGTTGCCTAGGGATCCCATTAATGTTCTAGAACTCAGCGAGGTTCGGGATTACTTCGCGGCTGATCACCGGCTATAATCCGTAGCGTTATAAAATGGTTTTTGATAAGAAATGGTTTTGAATGGTTTTATTACAATAAAAGATGCCATCATCCTGAAAGTTTATCTCTTGATACTATATTGTTGAATCTTTCAATTCCATTGTTAATGTATTATTCTTGTTTATGTATATTGTAGCACTTGTTGAGCATTTGGCTCACTACTTTTTTACCCTGATATTACAACTAACAGATATGGTTAGATTCAAGCAGACAGCGCGTAAGACTTGTGATGCTGATTCGTATGTTCGAGCTCAGGTAGTTAGTGATTTTGTGTGTGAAGACTCGATATTGGAATCAGGTTTTAATAGTTAATAGTGTTGGGTTGTTCCAAACCCTAAACTGTAAAGATCTTAGATTCAGATGTATTTACTTCCTTTTGTTAGCTAATATAATTACTCGTATATTGTCTTTTGTAAAGGTTTGGGGCGTGATAAACGGTCTATTTTCTACAAATAAAATAAGAATAATTCAATTAATTATAATATTAATTGAATATTCAATACCTTCATATAATTTTAAAATCTAAAAATAATTTTAGAATATTATTAGACTCAATTATAAATAATTACACTTCATTCAACTATCTATAAATAAAATTAATTGATTAAATGAATTAATCAATTAATTAAATGAATAAATTATTAATCAAAAAAAATTATAAATAATTGAATCAAATAATGATTTTCGAAAATAATAAAAGATATAATTTGAAATTGAAATAAATATTTTAGAAAAAATTTCGAAATAACGTCTTTGTAAAACGGACTTTCCTGGGGTCATAACCCCTCAAAATCAATCTCAAACAATAAAATCCAACTATATTCTAATAAATTTAATAAATTTAAAATACACAATAATTTATATTTGCACGTATAATCACGCCATAAATTAAAACACGGCCACCTAAAAAAAAATTCGGACCAAAGGTGACTTCTCCAACAACTTCTAAAAAATTACGAAATAAATATATAAACACTAACATGCTATAATATACACAAGTACGAAAGCAGAATTTCGAAATCTTTACCCAAAATACATTCTGATCACCCCAAAGAAAATATCTGATGTCCGCAAAATATCTCCAGAAAAATCCGAAATTAATAGCCATAGACATATACATGCTGGAACGCCATGTGGAGTAATCAACATCGTCAAACTCCTTTTCTATTTCCCGAAAATAAATTAAAACGGGAAATATGCTTCACAAATTTTCTTCTCAAAACCATGCATTATATATACGTATGCGTAGCTATCGAAGAGCTGATCGTTTATATACATAAAAATTGAAATTTGGATGGACGGATTGGAAGATATGAATTTTTGAAAATTAAAAGTAATTAAAAATATACGTAGAAGAGAGAGGGACATGGGAGGGGGAGAAGGGGGGAGAAGAGGGAAACAGAAGGGGGGTTGCGCCTCAAAGGAAAAAGGAAAAAGGAAAGGGGGTGGGGGTTACCTAGGTAGACAAAGTTTTGTTTTTTTGTTTTGTTTTTTTTAAACAAGATACGTGCTGCATCAAACAACAGGGCACGTGTCCTTGTATTGACACGTGTCCATTTCCTGAACTGCTTGTTGATTTCTGACTCACAAATTACACTTAAAAGATATAATTTGCAGGTGAAAATAAATTGAAAAATTACCAAAATAATTCTAAAATTCCAAGACTAATAAAAAAATAGTAAATAAAATTTTAATAATTTTTAAAACATTTTTGAATTTAACATCACACCCGCATTTCATGATTTAACGAATAAACTTGCAAGTGAAACTAACTCGAAAATTATTGAAATACTTCTAAAATTCTCGGAATATTTAAAAACTAATAAAATAAAATTTTCATAATTTTTAAAATATTTTTGAATTGTGCATCATACCGCATTTTATGATTTAATGAACAAATGTGCGGGTAAATATAACTCTGAAAATTTCCGAAACAATGTTAAAATTCTCAAAATATTCAAAACTTAAGAAAAATATAAGTTTCATAATTTTTGATATATTTTAGAATTTAATACTGAATTTACACTTATATATCAGATCCAAAAATAAATTATTTAGCCGCTAAGTAACTATAAAAACGATACAATTTAATACCAAGTTTGGATATTTATCAAAACCGAACTTCTTATAAAACATCCTATGAGAAAATAATTTAAAAAAATATCCCGTCTCTCGAGAATACGGGTTTTATTGATTTACCTAATGATTATCGTATAAAAAATTTTGCGTCGGGACTTGTATGGGTCAAATCGTACTCCAAATCGAAAAAGTCAAAACACGGAAGATGTTCAGAATAATAAAATTGGGTTAGGAAGGAATTTTCCGAAGAGTTCCGGGTTGTAAAAATACAAAAACGGTTGAAGTTGGACAATTCCCGGCTTTATAAAATAGTTTTACAATTACTCAAAAAATAATTATTAAATCTATAAATCCTTATAAAATCATATAACAATCCAAAAATTACCAGAAAAATATCATAATTATCTATACTTTATTCTGGACATTTTAAAAATCAAAATACTTATACTTTATCACATATAAACACCCAAATATCAATATCAATCAATAGATAATTCACCAAAATTCCCATAATAATCACATAATAATTATTTATTGATAAAAATAATTTTATGATATTTCACTGATATTAGAAAACAATTTCAATTTACTGATTTCAATAAGATCGACTCTCAAATAACTTTTAAAAATAATACATTTAAGTAAATATTTTCAAAAATTAATAAGGATCGATATAATACTTAACAATTAGCGCATTACCATTTAATAACACCGACTCGTCAAACATGAATAAAATATCCACCATTTTATTCCTTCCAAATCAGAAAATCACATAAATATATTCAAATAATAATAATAATAATAATAATAATTATGAAAATACGGGATATCACAATCTACCCCCCTTATGAGGATTCCGTCCTCGGAATCAGCAGAAGAGAGCATTAGGGATCTTCTGGCCAACTTTCCAATTTTGCATACGTAATTTTTCTCAAAATCCCAAATAAAACTTGGATTTCTTGTATAACATAATGATCATGGGAGCTTAACTCCGCACCACCGTTCCATCCACATCCTTTGACCAAATACTCAATAGAATTACTTTTACTGATTGCGAGAAAGAAGAATTGAAAGAAAGATAAAGAGAAAGAAAATCACATAGCCTTACTTTGACTTGACCCAGATAACTTAGCCCAACTTGATGGGCATATCTTTGAATATTTCATATGATAAAATCATGGAACTTCAAAGAGAAAAGAATTTCATATCATAAGAGGACCAAAATCTGAATTTGTGAAAAAGTATTGTTGAAATAAAAGAATAACTGAGAGATCAATATGATCAAATGAACTTGGTATTGCGTGCCCAAATTAAGACACTATTAAAGGTTGTAATCCTTCTTGTAGTCACAACACACACAAGTGATGGTGTCCCATCCAACTCCTATCACACAGACATGTATACCTTATGTCCACTATAGTTAGGTTGTTCATCTCAGTCGGAATAAAAGAATGTGAAATGATTTCAAGATTAAGTAAATAATAAAGGATTTCTAATAAATGACTTGTTAAGGCAATCCTCGGATCAAAACTAAAAAGGTTTCAAAACTGAAAAGGTTTCAAAACTGATATTTCAAGAGAAAATGAAATCCAGAAAACAAAATTTTGGCATAAAATGACTAAATGGGAGTTAGGGAATATATCCTCTAACAGATACCTCTTTTTGAGAGATGTCAAAGGAAGTTATAGAAAAAAAAGAAGGTATCACCAAGGTCTTAATACTTATCTTCTATTTGAACTCTTCTATTGACTTGTCATCCGATTCCAGACACTTCTTCATGTTCTAAAGATATCAATATTCTACCCCATCATCGATTCGTAGTAGCCTCGGAATATTCCAAAATAGAAGTTTGCAACTTTCAGGAGTTTTGTCTAGCTCAACACAACCATTTCAAACGAATGAGCCTATCTTACCTTATTTGTTGGTACTATATCTAATAGTCCAACAGGAACTCGATTTGAGCTCAAGCGTCCTTACATAACTATACACACTCCTAGACACTCTCGTTTCTAGTTTATTATAACCTCAGCTCTAATACCAACCTGTAACGCCCCTAAATTCGGGGTCAGAGGATTTGGTCGTCACTATAAAACCTCAATCCAAATTAACCCGTTAAATCACTAAATAAATGCCAACAATTGAAATATAGCATCTGTGACCCCAAACTACACCAGGATCTTTTCAGGTTACAGTTCTAGAAACAAGAATTTCAAATTCCACAAATAATTTTTCACTTTCTTTTCAAACTCTTTTCACAAATTTCCAAACTCAAAACTTAACCCGTTAGTATAACTTCGAAAAGAAGTATACTAGACCAACGATTAATAGAACTTACTCTAGTTCCGCAAACCCTGGACCAACCATATTCCAAAACCTTCTCCTTTATTTTCTTGAATTATGCAGCTAAACAACGCAAGCTAATCCTCACTGGAAGTTAAATTTTAAAACATGCAAGTATTAGCGAAAGAAATGCTCAGCAAGTTCATTATAGTATATATATGGTCTTTTTTGATATAAAACCGACGTCTGCAATACAGCAGGACATTTAAAATCATAATTGCTGAATCAGAAAATTTTAGTTAAGGAATCCCAGAATTGGTTCCTTAAATGTATTAAAAATCCTTTTGATATTTTTGAGCGAAATGATTCAGCAATACTTTGAATCTTTACGAGAATAAAACTCGTAAAACAGTGTTTATGAAAATATCGTAAAAACAATAACATGAAACCGTGATTATGGACTGAATCATAAACTTTATTCAAAATCGAACTCTTGATATTAATACTCATTTTGGTGTCATATCAAATTAGATATTAATACGAACTTTGATGCTCACAACATCCCATACTGAAGTCAACATCAATCATCTATATTAATACCACTTTTGATTTTTAACAACAACCTACATATCAATATCAATCAGAAACTGAATTAAAACTGTATCTCACATTTTATCCAAAACAGAAACACATGATAAATCAAAACAATTTAGAAACAACAATTTAGATTGGAATCCTTGAATGACGATGTGTTGCCGCCGGTGATCAGCCGCGGAGCAACACCGGTATGTCGAAGTATATCCAACTAAACAAAGGCTACCCAAGGCACATATTAGCCTAGCAAGGTATTATATCCTGTATAATACATAGCTCACACTGTACCGCCGCCACGGCCTCTTGCGCAACCATCCAATCTTAAAACATATTATTGAAAGGGGTCATAATAATCGACACCTTTATAAATTTTATTTCCCCATTTACTTGGGCAGGAATACTATTAGTCCCTAACAATACAACAAAAATTACAAAAGGGGGGGTTGAATGTAATTCTGGCTACTTTTTGAGATTGAGGAAAAATGGTTCTAACTTAATAATATATAAGTGTTTGATTTGCAAAGTGCGGAATGAAGAGTTAGATAAATCAAAACACAAGTAATTAAAAACACAAGTTTTTAAAAACTTTTTGGTGGATTTGAATGTATCCACCAGATATATATATATATATATATATATATATATATATATATATATATATATATATATATATATATATATCAAGAGAATCCTGTGAAGCTTGAATATCTCACAGCTGCTTACAAATATGAACAACTAAACTTACAGAGAAATGCTACAGGATTCAGCTTACAATTGTTTCTCTGAGAATGTATTTGCTTAGTCTACACTTTGTTCTACTTGCTACTCTTGGTTTATATATCACCAAGATTACATAGTAATAAGACAAGATAATAAAACAAAACCTATCAAGTCTAATACCATGCTGCTTCACTACTCTATTCCAGCATCTTTGAATATCTTCATAATAGCATTTAAAATGGTAATGCTTCTTTGTTCTCAAAAACTCAGCTGAATAGGCTGCCACATTCCTTTTGCAAAAACTCGACGCATGTGACTGTGTTGTCACTGTCAATAGATGTTTGAATTGATCATCCGTCGGGTACATGATTATCATCTGTCGGGTTGCCTTGTTGATCATCCGTCGGGTAGCTTTTTGACACTTGACTTCATTTCATTTATGCAGAATTATAAGAAATCTTATATTTACAATTAATCAACCTATTCTGCATATCTAATTAAAGTCGACATGACTTTTATGCTACTACAGAATCTATACAAAGGTGTTTGCAGAAATGTGCTACATGACTTATTGTTACATAAGCTACTCACTCGATGGATGTCAAATCATTATCCGTCGGGGCTATATTGAGTCATCCGTCGGGACTATATTTGATTATCCATCGAGTGCTACATTTTTCACTAAGTTGAATCTACTAAGGTGTTGTTAATGTAATCATCAAGTTCACAACATATTCTCAACAATCTCCCCCAATTTATGTCTACTAGAATTGTAGCCATAAATTAAGATAAACTTGATGATAACAAAACACTCTAAAAATACAGATTTAAAAAGTAGTAGATAAAACTAAAAAGTGTTGCATTAGTTACTGAGAAATTTACAAGACAAAGTGTACAAAGATTTGCTCACAATCATTTTCAAGGTGCTCCTCTAGTCTGAGCAGATTGATCTATTTCCTTGATTGTCTGGATTTCTTCCCAAGCCTCCTGTTGTTTTCTTCTATCTGATTTTGGAGCTGTCTGTGGAGTTCAAGTTTATTAGATTCTGAAAGATCTAGCATTCCTTGCATTTTCAGAAGAGTCTCATTGCTAGAGATGCTCAACTAGTCTTCTAATCTGAAGAATCTTCTAACTCCCTTATCATCCATGAATTCCATTAGCGAGTAGGGCCTTAGATGTACTCTACTCCCTGTGTAAGGAATAGTTAAAGTCTTTGGGAGTGCATCTTTGGATCTAATACTCCTCAGTTCTTTTATCCTTTTTGAAACTAATCTTCAAGTTGTCACACTGAATCCAAAGTTCATTTTGAAGGATGAATAAACTTTTATCAGTATAAATTGGCTCTCTTGAAGAATCCTGTGAATTGGCCATGGTATCTTTTTTCCTCCCTTGTACTTGAATACTAACCTTTCAGATAGATTCCTGTAAACATCAATCCCTCTAACTTCTTCCAGTTCATCCAGATAGAGGTTTAGATCAGAGAATTCCTTGATGTCACAGATGTACATGATATCTCCATTGTTTACCTTGGTTTGAGCTTTGGTAGGTTGAGTTCAGGAATTGGTAGACTATCCCAGTCTATTGGTTCATCCTTTGGAATGATAGGTTCACCATGGAAATTCTTGGATGGATCGATCTATCTTGAATTCTTCATGTGCCACAGAGGGCATGGATGTTTGAGTTGTTGTAGAAGTAGACTCTTTGGGAAAGTATCCTTCCATCTCCTCATCACTGAAATCCAATTTTCTCTTGATTCTTTGCTTGTACCTTGGCTTCTTTGTCTTTGGAGGTTCATCTTGCACTATTTGATCTTGAGATTCAGCAATGACAGATGGTTGTGCAGAAATTTGTTGTGTGGGTTTCACAGCTTGCAACTTGGCCAAGATAGCAGCTTGCTCCTTCTTTTGTTTGAGCTTTTTAGCATCTAGAGCAGCTTGCTTCTTTTCTTGCTTCAATCTTGCCTTTTCTTACCTTTTTGCTTCAACAAATTGGGGGTGTCCAGCCACCACACAAATTTCCTTACCATTTCTGAAAATCTTTGCAATTCTCATTTTCAATGCTGAATCAGCTGGATCCTTGTAGAATGCAATAGATCTTGACAACAGTTTCTTCTCATCAGGCTTTGTGTCTCATAAACTGTGTCCAAAGGGTTCTTTAGTGAAGATTTTGGGTAGTTCACCTTTGGCTTTATGATTAGATCTGCCTTTGGAGACTTGATGCAGGATGTCTGGCCTCTTTCCAGATAGTTCATGCTCATTTCATTCACAGAAATTTTCCTGACTTGAGAGTGATGAGGGGCTGATTTTTCTGGCTTCTTTGCTAGACCAAATTTCTTTTAAATATCCTCATCAATTTTCTCCCAGTTTATTGTACTAAACTGCTTCTTCTCCACTGCTCTCAAAGTGGCTGCTGCTTCATTAATTAGATCAATGCTATCTTTAGCTGGTTGCTTTGTGAAAGCAATTGTTGGCACAATTGCTTTACTGACTTGAATGTTGAGCACTTTTTTCTCCCCCTCACTCCTAGAGCTCCCTTTCTCCCCTTTTTTTGTTATCATCAAGCTGAGTAGAGGAGGAGGTCTGTGCAGCCACCTGTTTCTGAAGCAAGTCTATTTGTTGAGCTTGGTGTAGATGGATTGCTGTAAGAGATGCTTCCATTGGTGTCATTCTTGTATCCATGGCATCTATCTTTGTGGCAAGATCAGAATTTTTCCTGAGTTGTCTCTTAATGTCAAGCATTGTAGCTTCTGGAAGTTTAGAGTCCATCCTTTCAGAAATGTCCTTTTTCATCTGATTAATATCACCTTTGATAGTGTTGACATCTTGAGCATGTTGAAGACCTTGGATTTGTTATAGTTGCAGAGAAGCAAGATGTGCTTGAAGGAGCTTTTTGGTGCTGGCATTTGTGGTGGTTTGAAGAGCAGAATTTGTATGATTTATAAGCTGAATCAGGGTTGTCTTGAAGTAGTGTTCATCACATTGCTTTGAAAATGCCCAAGATGGCATGCCTGATCTTGAACTAGGGTCTACTTCTCCCGCTATGTCCAATGGCTCTTCTTCACTATCTCCACCCTCACCTCCAAAGAATTCTTTTGAACAACTAGTCTCATAATCAACATCATCAGCTGTTGAAGGCAAAGCTGTGATGGCATCCTTAGCTCTTTGCATAGACTGTGTGGTGTGCACCAAATTTAGCATCCTTTCTGCATTGTCATTGCCCTGCCCAGCTAGAAGTTGATAGGCTAGGTTAGTAAATGTCTCAGCATCTAAGGAGATGGAATCTAAAATAGCTTGAGTTTGCTGAGATAGTCCCTCCCTATCTGCATCCTGGACATTCATTAACTCACTTACAATGACATCCACCCTTATATCTCCAGTACCTGCATTTCTCTCATTATATCTCTTTTCTTGTATCAAGGTCTCACCTTGGCTCCCCACCCTCACACCCTCACCTTCACCATCTAAGGTGGGACTCCTCACTCACTTTTGCTAGTCCTGAAGAAATGGACTGCATTGGATCACTCTTTTTCTCTCCTTTTTCCTGGGAGCAACCCAGACTCTCACTCAAGTCACTACCTTCCCTCAATCTTAATAGTGATTGTACAATTACTAAGTCATCTGCACTTCTGACTATAGTTGAACTTTGGAGTTGTGCAGAGACACCCGACGAATGAGAAATATCCATCGGGGTAGTAATTTGACTATTCGACGGATGACTGCTGTTAGGCACATCCATCGGGATACAATCACTACTCGACGGATGAACAATATCCATCAAGTGAGTAGAAATGAATGAGTTTGGAGTTGAAACTATTGTGGACTCTGTGCAGATTGATGAAAATTTTGGCACAGATGTCTCAACAGTCTCAGAAAGAAATGGCAGGTGAGCCAACAAATCATCTAGAAGATGATGCTCACTTGCATGGATTTTTAGCTTCTCCAACAGAGTTAAAGATGGAGAATATGGTTGTGATGTTTGAATCATGTCAACATCCAAAGATTGTGTGGGAGAATTTGGTGTTTGAGGTATTTCAATTTGTACAGATTTTGGCAGTGACTCCACATTTGTTGGAGCCACATCAAGTTGACTTTGAGATGGTGCAGTGACTGGGTCTTTAACTCCAGTTTGCACTGTGTGTGTACCCTGTGCATCCCAAGGGTTTTAGATTTCTTCTTTCTTGTGTAGTTTTGTGGTGAACTTGTGTCCTTACCCCTTTTGTTCTGTGCTCCTGGTTGAGAGCTTGTTTCAATAGTTACATCCTTTTGGGAGGATGAAACTAGAATTGAGCTTTTATCCTTATTAACCACCACAGTTTGTTGGTAAACTGTGGTGTGGCTTGGTTTGGGTACACTATGCTCACCATCATTATCCTTAGGGCTTCTTTGATTTTCACCCTTTCCCTCACCTGTCTTTCCCACCTTCATACCCCCCTCTTTGTGTTTAGTGGATTTTACAACTGGCATCTTTTGAGAGACATCAGAGGGGGCTTTCTTTGTCTTTGGTTTTGAAACTTTGGTTTTGGTAGCTTGGGTAGGCATCTGTCTGGTCATTGACACAGATGTCACTGCTACACTAGAAGGCAAAAAAATGGTTGAGGTTGGAAGAGTAGAGACAGTTGAAATTACCTCACTTACCTGAGGTGCCTCCATTACAGGAATGTAGAAGAGTGGCACCTCTTTGTGGTGATCTGCTATATTGAGATCTGCAATAATTCTCCTTTCTTGAACCCAACAATCTAACTTGTTGGTTGGGTTCTCAAGCACAATATCCCCAGAGAGGTGATTAGCAAGCATCATTAGAAATCTAGCATAATAAACATTCTTGCCCTTCTTATTAAGCTCCCCTAACTTAAACCCAACTCAAACAAGGCAAGATCACTAAAATTGAAGTATTTATAAGTTACTAGCATGTAAAGCATGTTGAGCATGGAGATATTGATATAATCAAAATTGCTAATTTTACCAAAAAATACTTTAGTAACTACATCACACAGATAACTCCATTATTTCCTAAGACCCAATCTCCTAATTTTACTTAATTTAGAGATGGTGAGTGCATAACCCATGGAGTTTAACATGTTAACAATATCAGTGTCTGTGTGTAGAGCATTGACAGTATTATCAGGAATTTTAAAGCATGCTTTAATAATGTCACTATTAACACAGAATCCCTTACCTTTAATAGTGAAAGTGATGGTCTTGTCAGTTGAGTTGTACACTGCAGTCATCCATATTTCCTCCACAACCTCACAGTAGATAGTGGGAGACTCCATATGGCATATTTGAGCTTATAGCCTTGCACAAAATCCATCATTTTGTGGTAGTCGCCAGACTGTTGAATCCCCTTGTTCACTAGAGCCGCAAAGTTGTTCTTCTCATAGATAAATCCAGTTTGAGACATGATTTTGACGACCGGTGCCATTGTTAGAGAGTAAAAATTACAGAGAGAAAGAGGGTAATTGCTTTTGAGACAGAAAGAAGTTAGAGCAGATGAAATGAGAATGATAAAAGAAAAGAAATGAAAATGAATTTTGCTTTTATACTATCTCAAAAATTAACTGTCAAAAGTAATAAATTAAAATAAAGTGACCAATAAAAATTTCCCAAAATAGCCGTTTAAAAAAAATAAACTGTAAAAATTCCATCACTTATTTGTCGTGTTATGCTTACAAACTGTAAGTATACTCGATGGATAATGTTCAGAAAATCAACGGCTAGGAATGAGACAATTCGACGGATGAGGATAAATCAGTTATCCGTCGAGATATAAAATATTCCAGAAAAATAATTGATTTTATTAACAAATTATATTTCGACGGATGATCGAACTCGATGGATAATGATCATCCGTCGGGATGTAAATTTTGACTTAGCCAAAATTTCATCCAAGACTGAAAAATCAATTAAATTTCTGGCTGCATCACAACTTGCAAAATATCTGAAAAGATTCAAGAGTAATTAAGCATAACTAACTCACTTATCAACCTTGAAAAGGTGGATTCATCCAGTGGATTGGTAAATAAATCTACAAGCTGTTTTTCACTTGGAACAAAGTGTAGTTCCAGAGTACCATTCATTGCATGTTCCCTTATGAAGTGGTACTTGATGTCTATGTGCTTTGTTCTTGAATGTTGTACTGGATTCTCAGTGATGGCAATTGCACTTATGTTAAGACATAAAATGGGAATTCTTTCCACTTGCAGACCATAGTCTAGCAATTGGTTTTTCATCCATAAAATCTGTGCACAGCAACTGCCAGCAACAATATATTTAGCTTCTGCTGTAGAAGTAGAAACTGAATTTTGCTTCTTACTGAACCAGGACACAAGCTTGTTTCCCAGAAATTGACAGGTTTCTGTTGTACTTTTTCTATCAATTCTACAACCTGCATAATCTGCATCTGAATAACCAGTTAGATCAAAACCAAAATCTCTAGGGTACCAAATGCCAAGTTTTTGTGTACCTTTGAGATATCTGAAAATTCTCTTAATAGCAATTAAGTGAGATTCTCTAGGATCAGCCTGAAATCTAGCAAAAAGACATGTAGCAAACATTATATCTGGCCTACTAGCTGTTAAGTATAGAAGTGAGCCAACAATGCCTCTATTGTAATATCTGGGGTATACCGTGTAATTATTTTGCTAATAAATAATTATTATGTATGTTCAGTATTTATTCTGTGAATTATTTGTTAAGTGTTAAATGTGTTTGGATGTTTAAGAACAATATTAATTGAGTATTTTAATTTTTATATGTCCAAAATAAAATTTAATAATTGTCATATCTTCCTATTTATTTTTATGTTGATTTATGATTTTATAGAAAATATATGGATTTTATAAAAAAAATTTCCGAGTATTTAAAAATTATTTTATACAATCGGGAACCAACCGACGTCATCCGTTTTTATGGTTTTATAACCCGAAACTTTTCCGAGAACTCCTTCCTAACCTAATTGCAATATTCCGAGCATTATCCATGTTTCGACTTTTTCGATCTGAAGTACGGTTTGTCCTGTGCGAGTCCCGGCGCAACATTTTCAATACATTATTCGTTTCGGTAAATCAATAAAACTCGTATTTTTGATAAACGGAATCTTTTTATTAAACTATCACAATTATCACCTCGTAATACGTGTAACCAGGAGCTGAGACCAAGACCGCAGTATAAATTGTACTGATTTCGATAATTATCCCGAAAACCGGTACCGTTTGGATCAGTTTTTATAAATAAACGTACCATTTTGTATCTGGAATGATCCAGCGGGATACTAATTTTCCGTAATTATAAATAGCCTCTACCATATTTTATTTTGTACCAGAAATCATTTGTAAAAAGTATTTACAGAGTTTTTACAGAGAAAACACTATAATTATATTTTGTTCTTCGTAATCAAACACAAGTTCGGAGGCGTTATCGATATCCGATTTTGGCGTACATATACTCAAAATGAAGCTACTGAAATCTAGAATCCAAATCTTTCATCAATTTCAACCCCAAAACATCATGTGATTTTCTATTTAATTATTTATATTCGAATTTCTTGAAATTAAAATTATGAATTTTTGTTCGAGCTATTGTTTGTATGTTTTGATGCTTGCATGTTGTATAGTTTTTGATGCTGATCATTTTGGTATATTATACTCTTGATTTGTAGTTCAATAACATGTTTAATTTTGGGTTTGATTCTCGTAATTAGAAAGTAGGGTTTATATTATTTTGAATGTTTTCAATTCGATTTAGGGGAATATTTGTTAGGGTTTATCTGTCGAATTTGATGGTTGATATGTGTTCCTGGTTGAATATGGAATCGATTCGTATATAGTATAGCAACTGACGATTCCTAGAAGTCTGTAAATCGAGCTCGCCGGCCCTCCGCCGGTTTTACTTCGATTTTTGACGGAGAATGAACTGAGGTCATTGGTGGTGTTGTTTGTGACCTGATTTATGATCCTGGAGTGATATAGAATGAAAACCGTGCTTGAATCACATCAAACCATTCCGTTTTGGTCGAAATCGGGGCTTCGCCGGAGGATTTTCCGGTCACTGGAAACTGGGTTCTTCGCGACCCGTTTCTGTTCTTGGTGACCCGGATTTCTGACCCGGTTTAACCTGGTTTTGATCCAAAATTTTGTAAAATCAATTTCTTACTTCTGTTTTTACAGTTTAGTCCCCCAGGGTTTCCCAGCTTTGCAGAAATAGGATTTTTGTTTCAAAATCTTTTAAAAATCAGATTTCCTTTATAAATTCATTTCCAAAATTGGTTTTTAATTTCTGAAAATTCCAAAAATAATTATTTTAATTCCAAAAATTATCTTTAATTCAAAAATAAATCTTAATTAATTAGTTAATTAATTTTAGGTAATAATTAATTGATTAATTGGTTAATTAATTCGAAAATTAATTGATTAATTGATTTAATTAATTATTAATTGATTTTAATTAATTATTTAATTAGATTTAATTATTTAAAAATGATTAAAAAATTCTGAAAAATAGTTTCAAGCTTTAAAATTTTATTTTAAACTGTATCCAAGGCTAGATAATTATTATAAAATTGTTTTGAAACCAGATTTGGCCAACCGAACCGTGTTTATTACTTTGAAATTGATCCAATGACCCGTTTTAATTCCGAAAAATGTTTTAAAAATCATTTTAAATATCCGAAAGCCTGTTTATGACCCGAGACTCCTTTATAATTGATATATCATTGATTGTTTGACATGTTACGTATTATATGTGACTTGTTGATTGATTATCGGTCTATATGTTCGGTGTTTACTTGTTTATTACGTAACTTTCAATCCGTTAATCGGATTTGGGTAAAACGAAGGGTAAATAGAAGTGTGTATCGAATAGAATCGTATAAGTTGAGTATTGATAGATGCTTATGATATGTGACCAGAAGAAGCAAGGCATAGGAAAGGGAAACAGATAGTCAAGGAATAGACGGTTGTGATTGGAAGTTAGTGCAGTATAGTAAGCTAGTACCAGGCAAGTGTTCTGAACTTTCTCGAGATATTTTGTAGTTGATTGATAGTCCTGTTTTATATTGCAAGTGCTTTGAAGCACTGAATCCTAAACCCGGATTCCAGTTATTGATCTTGAACCGTAAACCTTATTCTTTCTAAACCATTGATTGTTATATACCCAAATACGAACCACAAATATACAATACTACTCCACAAATACATACAAACTAAATACCAAACACTGAACCGAATTACTTACATATTCAAACCATTGTACCTTATGCTTTGAAAGACCAAATCCTTGAAACCTTGAAATGTTGATTCCTTTGTTATCCAATTCTTTCATTACCTAAAGGCCAAACTTTGAAATTGCCATATTGATCCTTGTGAAGATTGAAACCATGTCATTATCGAACATCCATTGTTATTTATGATTATGTTTATTTCTTTATATTTTTTATTCTGTTATTATGTTAGAATTTGATTTTTTTATAAAATTATGGACCAGATTCGTGGTCAGACCATATTAATGGTCAATAGGCCAATGTGTGCCTTGGATCCAGTAGTTAGAGCAGTGTTGTGTGCTTTGCTCGGGGTTAGTGCGTGACTGATCAGCAGCCTAACCTTGGTTTTTTAAAATAAAAATATAATATCCAATTCTAAATCATAATTCATTGTTCACTTGATATCATAACCCTTTCCACTTGATGATCATTATTCTCAGTCTTGTCATTGACACTTGCTGAGCTAGTAAGCTCATTTGTGCGATGTTGTTTATGTTCTTTTCCAGTTAAGAAGGAACCAGTTGGTAGCGAGGATCCCTAAACCAGTGCAAGAGCTAGGGGTCCAGGTTGATCGAGTTAAGCTAGCAGGCATCTTTTGGGATAATTTAAGTTGGTAAAAGTTTGTAATAATGCTTAATACTCAATTCTGAGATTGAATAGTTGGGATTTGGACAGTTTGTAATATAAGTGTGTGTTTGGCTTGTGTACATACTTTAACCTGTTGCGGTCCGTGGTAGTTGGTAAGTAGGGTCACTGCATATTATTATTTTTATCTTTATTAATGTGATAAGCAGGTTATAAATAAGGTATGTGTGTGTGGACCCCAAACTTCTGACCTGGGTTTGGAGGGCGCCACAGGTTTGGTATCAGAGCTACAGGTTATAAGTCACTAACACAAGCCTAGGTTGACGGGAATGGGTAGAGGGTTAGGATTAGAAGTAAAAAATAGAATAATAGAACGTCGAGAGGTTGAATGATACGGTATAATAGGTATTAGTATGATTCGTGTCGTGGTTCGAGATTCTTATATTGCGATATGATTTCAGATAGCAGCGATGACCGACTCTTTCATCCCTGTATCAGCTGATCACTCAGAGCCCTCAGTTAGAGTACCATCTTCAGATCCACGTCCTGTTGTTCCATCAGTGTTGGCTATTCTACCTCCACCTGTGTTGCAGCCCGTACCACTACAGGTTATTCCACCCCCAGGTATGAGGCCACCTATCAGAGGACCCCTACCTGTTGATTCAGGATTTACCGGTCACTCAGTTACAAGTGTACCTTTCCAGTTCTCTTCATACCCTATCCCTTATCATCATGCGTACCATGCATATCATGCGTACCAGAGAGGTTGGGAGTGGTGAGAGGCGACTTAGAGAGAGGCTCCAGGTGTTTCGCAGAGCAGCTACTGTGAGGATTGCTGAGGCTACTCATGAGGACATCACCCCTGATTTTCTAGTGGAGTGGGCTAAGTGGGTTCTAGAGGAGGTTGAGGAGATTGGAGGTCCAGACTTGCCATGAGCCAGAGATCCAAAGATGGAGATGTTGATCAGAGTTGTTATGGTTGTATAGTATGTACAGTAGTGTGTAGTATGTATCAGTAGACTTTTGGGTTGTATTTATAGACTAGATCTGCTGACTAGTGAGTAGGTTGTTGTACCCTTTTGCTTTTACTTCCGAAGCGTCTTTACGCTTGTACTACCTAAAACTTGTGATATATATATATATATCAGTACCTTTTCCTTTCCAGCATTATCATTTACTTTACTGCACCTGTTTTACTTTACCTTATTTATTGCATCAGTTATACCCCTGTGATACCATGTACCCTGTTCCCTTAACTGTTTTTATTCTGTAAAGAAGCATGCAATTTACTTAGTTCAACTATTACGACTGTTTTCAAAAAGAGATATTTCTGTTTTATAAAACTTTTCTTTTATACAAAGGATTTGATTTAAAATCTAAATAAGTTGTTTGATTTTTAACAGAAAAATACCTCCCAGAAGAAATACTCGCATCAACACCCAGAATAAAGAAACCAACAACAACAATAATAACAACCAAGATGACACAAACCAGAATGTCAACCCAGGACCCGTAGAACCAGCAATAGCCCAGATTTTCCAAATCTTGGCCCAACAAACAGTTCACCTGGCACAACAACAACAAAGACAGACCAATCCCTAGGTAACTTTCAAAACTTTTCAGGCAGTAAACCCACCAGAATTCAAGGGTTCCCTAGATCCGATTGAAACAAATATTTGGTTAAAGAAAATAGAGAAGTCATTTGCTTTAGTGAAAGTGAAGGAAGAACTGAAGGTTGAGTTTGCGAGTTATTATCTAAAGAATGAGCCCACCTATTGTCGGTGGCAGATTATTAGAGTAAGTTTGAAGAATTGTCAAGGTATGTGCCGTCATATGTGGATACTAACAGGAAGAAGGCTAAGAGATTCCAGCAAGGTCTGAAGCCATGGATCAGAGGGAAAGTAGCCGTTTTTGAATTGGATACCTATGCAGGAGTTGTACAGAAGGCCATGATTGCAGAAACAGAGAGTGAGATGTCACAGAAGGAAAAGGAAAGTAAGAAAAGAAAATTTGAAGGGAATGAAGGTCAGTCACAACCAGGGAAGTTCCCAAATTTTATGAAGGGCAAGTTTCAGCCAGGGAGAAATTTTAATTTCAAGAGACAAAATGCAGGTGATGGAGGCCAGGGCAACCGTCCAGCCAATGTGAATCAGCCGAATCAGTTAAGGTTAACTTTTCCAGATTGTCAGGTATGTGGGAAGAAATATGGAGGAGTTTATAATAAGTTGAATGTAGTTTGTTTCAAGTGTAACCAGAAAGGGCACTATTCGAGGGAGTGCCGAAATCAGCCAGCGAGAGAGCCAGCAAACGAGGATCAGCCTATCCAGAACCCAGCAGTTAAGGTTCCAGCTATTGGATTTACGTGCTTCAAATGTGGAAAGCCAGGACATATAGCCAGGGATTGCAAGACACCAGCCCCAGTTAGTAATGCATTGAGAATTATGGGATCTACCCTAGCAGTGAATGAGACTCCAAGGGCTAGAGTTTTTGATATGTCTGTGAAGGACGCTATCCAGGAAACTGATGTCGTGGCAGGTATGCTTAATGTGAATTCTTTATGTGCCAAAGTGTTAATAGATTCGGGAGCAACTCGATCGTTTGTTTCATAAGATTTTGTTAGTAAGTTAAATTGTCCAGTTGAGTATTTAAATGAAATAATGACTGTGGAATTAGCAAATCAAGAACGTGTATCTGTTAATCAAGTTTGTGGGAAATATGAGATTGAGATTTCTGGTAGTAAGTTTTGTGTAGATTTGATACTATTTAAGTTAGGAGAATTTGACGTTATCTTAGGAATGGATTGGTTATCTAAGCACGATGCCCAGATAGATTGTTGAAATAAGAAGGTAATGGTGAAGACGCCAGATGAGAGGATAGTAACATTCAAGGGCCAGAAGCAAGTAAAGAAATTCTTAACGATGATTCAAGCCAAGGAATTACTATGACAAGGATGCGAGCATTCCGTTGCATATGTGATTGATAGAAGTCAGGAGCCGGCAAAACTTGAAGACATTCCAGTAGTTAATGAATTTCCAGACGTGTTTCCCGATGAGTTACCAGGACTTCCTCCAGATAGAGAAATTGAATTTGCAATCGAATTAGCACCTGGAACAGAACCAGTATCCAAGGCCCCGTATAGAATGGCGCCCGTTGAGATGAAAGAGCTAGCGAAGCAATTGCAAGAGTTGTTAGAAAAAGGAGTAATCAGGCCTAGTGTATCCCCGTGGGGTGCACCGGTATTATTTGTCAAGAAGAAGGATGGAAGCATGAGACTGTGCATCGACTATAGGGAGCTCAACAAGCTTACAATCAAGAACAAGTATCCGTTACCTAGAATTGATGACTTGTTTGACCAATTGAAAGGAGCCAAGTACTTCTCCAAGATCGACTTAAGATCGGGATATCATCAACTAAAGATTAAGCAAGAAGATATACCAAAGACAGCTTTCAGGACGAGGTATGGACATTATGAATTTTTAGTAATGTCTTTTGGATTGACCAATGCCCCGACAGCGTTTATGGACCTGATGAACAGAATTTTCATGGAATACTTGCACAAGTTTGTTATTGTGTTTATAGATGATATTTTGATTTATTCAAAGACAGAAGATGATCATGCAGAACACTTGAGAACAACTTTGGAAATTTTAAGGAAAAAGAAATTATATGCTAAATTCTCAAAGTGTGAGTTTTGGCTATAGAAAGTTCAGTTCTTAGGACACATAGTCAGTAATGAAGGGATCAAAGTGGACCCAGCGAAGATTGAAGTAATTACAAATTGGGAAAGACCAAGAACACCAACAGAGGTAAGAAGTTTTTTGGGATTAGCGGGATATTATCTTCGATTCATTCAAAAATTTTCAAGGATTGCAACACCATTGACAAAGCTTACACGGAAGAATGAAAAGTTTATATGGAACGATAAATGTGAAGAAAGTTTTCAGGAATTGAAGCAAAGATTAATCACGGCACCTGTTTTGTCACATCCAGACGATCAAGGAAATTTCGTAATCTATAGCGATGCTTCTCATAATGGACTCGGATGTGTTCTGATGCAGCACGATAAGGTGATTGCGTATGCGTCAAGGCAACTAAAACCACACAAACATAAATATCCTACTCATGATTTGGAGCTAGCTGCCATAGTTTTCACTTTGAAAATTTGGAGACATTATCTATATGGAGAAAAATGCGAGATTTACACGGATCATAAAAGCTTGAAGTACATATTCACACAGAAGGAGCTTAATATAAGGCAGAGGAGATGGTTAGAATTGATTAAGGATTATGACTATCATCCTGGTAAAGCAAACGTTGTAGCGGACGCGTTGAGTCGGAAATAAAAGTTAAATGTGTTATCAGTACCCGAAGAAATATATAATGAATTTCAGAAACTGGAATTGGAGATTAGGGTTTGCGAGCCTGATGAAGCGAAAATGTATACTATGAATTTCTAGCCGGAGTTGTTGGAGAAGATAAGGAAGTGTCAAGAAGAGGTAATGGATCAGGATATAAATCGTTTGGTAGGTGAAGAATTGTGTACGCAAAAGGACGATCAAGGTATTTTTAGGTTTTCTTCTAAAATTTGGTTTCCACCAGTGACGGAGTTGAAGAATGAAATTTTACAAGAAGCTCATAATTCAAGGTATTCAATCCATCCATGGAGTACCAAGATGTACAGAGACTTAAAGGAAAATTATCGGTGGCCAGATATGAAGAGGGAAATTACGGAATAGGTTAGGAGATGTTATACATGTCAGAGAGTTAAAGTAGAGCATCAGAGACCAAATGGATTACTATAGCCATTGGAGATTCCAGAGTGAAAGTGGGAGCATATTGCCATGGATTTCATAGTTGGATTACAAAGGAAAAAAGCTAATCATGATGCCATCTGGATTATAGTGGATAGACTTACCAAGTCAGCTCATTTTCTGCCTATAAATAAAAAAAATTCATAAGACAAGTTAGTCCATATGTACTTAAAGGAAATCATAGTTCGTCATGGAGTTCATGTGTCCATCGTATCTGATCGAGATCCAAGATTTAATTCAAGTTTTTGGAAAAGTTTTCAAGAAACTTTGGGAACGAGACTGAATATGAGCACAACTTACCATCCACGGATGGACGGCCAGAGTGAAAGAACGATACAGACAATCGAAGACATGTTACGTGTTTGTGCTATTGATTTCAAAGGAAGTTTGGGTGAGCATTTACCCCTGGTAGAATTTGCATACAACAACAGTTATCACGCCAGTATTGGGATGCCACCCTATTAAGCTCTTTATGGACGCAAATGTAGATCTCCAATGTATTGGGACAAACTAGGAGAATGCAAAATACTTGGACCTGAATTAGTACAGCAGACAAAGGAAGTTGTTGAAGTTATCCATAAGAGATTGATAGCTACACAAGACCGTCAAAGGAAGTATGCAGATCAATCAAGTAAAGGTATGGAATTCAAAGAAGGAAGTTTGGTATTACTGAAAGTATTACCGTGGAAAGGATTAACGAGATTTGGAAAGAAAGGAAAACTGAGCCTAAGATATGTTGAACCTTTTGAGATTTTAAAGTGCGTTGGCAAAGTTGCTTACGTGTGACGGCCTCAACCCCGGGGTCAGGAGTTAATGTCACCAACAACAATACAAACAATCATAATTCAGTCCAACTCATTAATAATACATATCTACAACCCCTTTACCAAGACCTTTTCCAGGTTTAAGTATGACTTCGGTTACTCAACTAACACAACCCAAATTACCTTACACAATCCTGACCACTAATTTAATGCAGCAACTCAACAGACCTCATATGGTCAGAACATAACTACCTCAGAGGAGCCTGACACAAAAGGATCTGGAACTTTGCCCTGAGTACCGCGCAAGAATCTCCTAGGCATCTGCAATATATATAAGATATTCTGCAAGGGTGAGCAATTGCTTGCTCAGCAGCACCACTATATGAATAACAAGTAAAATAGTTTAAGGTAAAGTAGTTATAGGAACAAAATTCATAATTCGTTAGAAGCATGTAAAACAGGTATAAACTGGATATCAAACTAGCATGCTCTGTAAAACAAAAATCAACAGTCGTGCGTTGTGCATAAATACCAGAGTTCAATTTTAACATGCTATTTTCATTTTCAAACCTTCTGTTCCATTACAGGAACCATAAAACCATTTGTCCCATTACGGGGACCCAAAACCATTTGTTCCGTTACGGGAACCAGGAAACTTGTTCTATCACAAGACCTATAAAAACTTGTTCCTCCCCGAGAACCTCAAAATCACTTGTTTCATTACTGGAACCACAAAATCATCTGTTCCGTTACGGGAACCACTAAATCACAATCAGATATATATTGGATGTTATCTAGGGACGGCTGATCAGGCCTTCACACAAATTATCTAGGATAGTTGGTCGGGCAATCACAAAAAATGTCTAGGAAAGCTGATCGGGCTTTCACACAAAATTATCGGATCTGCAGAGACTAGCTAGGTCTCTGATTATCTATGTTGGACTAATCGGTTATGTAATGCGCGCAACCGAATTAGCCACTTACACAACTTTATCCAATATCTGATTCATTTTATCCAGTTTCAAAATCACTTTTACCTATCTCTTATTAAAATCAATTCTGTCACAGCACACTATACAAAACCTCTTTTCCATTTTTTTAATCACATTTAGAGATAGGTACTTTCAGAAGTTACTTTTTCCCAAAAACATATATTTAACAACATTTTCAAACACAAGGGATACGTAACTTAAAACGTTTCTGTTCCTGTTCAAAAATAAAACAACATTTCATTTATATATACTGAACCATAAAAGAATGGTTAGGGGTACTTGCCTTGCAGAGCTTTACCACTATTATCGATCGACCTTGGACTAACTTGGATACTCGGCCTTATCGCCTTACTATCAGACTATCCTGAATCCGACTTCAATGTTCAGGTCCTTCGCTTGGAACTTTGCTACGCTTGTCAACTGATCACTAGGTTATCCTTAGTTCGATATCAACTCTTGAGTCCTTCGACTAGATCCTACAGAGCCGAAATACCCTACGTTAGGCGTCTAGGTATGCTTGACATATCCTCAATACCAATTCTACCCAACAATATTCAAACCCGACTCGTAATTATGTATATTACAATAACACACGCAACAATTAGGGTTCACAATCTCAAAAATCAGTTCGGTGTTTGTTTCTAAAAAATACGTATACTCGTAATTTTACAAAATCAGGGTTATCGATTTGGCAAAATATTCCATCACATTGTACAATCAAGTTTCGCACAAGATATATGTATATCCTTATTTATACTTGCTCGACGTTCCGATAATTATAGGGTATGTCCCGAATTTTCAAATTTAATTTCCATAAATTCGGGCAGCACCTCCTCTGCTTATCGGCCTACCCGTCGAACAACTCGACGTCAACAATCACATCAATCTATAAGTTTTAATACCATATCAACTCCACTCTCTCGTAATTATTTACGTACAACTCCAATATACCATTTATTTTCAAAAACATTTTATACAAATCATTTTATTTATAAAATTTAGGACTCAGAACATCTTCATCACCGTCCACCATCGGCTCGCCGAGGCTCATCGCCGATCGCGGTAAAATTTACGGGTACCCGATTAATTTCGGGTTTCCAACGTAAATTTTACCGATTAAATTAATAATAATTCCCGCAGGAAGTATTCGATATCACTAATTTTACTCAATTAATTCCTGCATAATACCAACATTCCAAATTAAACAAGCCCCAATATGCTGCAATTCGAACAACATAGACAGCCAAACAACATCAGACACTCGCACACACGCGCGCGACACGCGTGCAACACACACACTCCCAAGAACACACACACGCAAGCATAGTATACACACACATAATAATCACACACACATCAAATATATATATACACGAATATGTATGTATATATACATATCAACAGAAGCAAAAACGGAACCACTCAGGACAGCAATCGTAAAGAAAAACGGGGGCCGGAAAATTACCACGGCGGCGGCAGAATCGCCGGAGAACGGGCAAACCGGGGAAGAAAGAACGTAAACAAAGAAAAACGGGAAGGAAGAAGAAGGGGGAAGCAGAACAGAGGGAGATTAAGGGAGTGAGAGAGAGCAGAAGATCGAGAAGAGAGAGACGAGAGGAGTGGAGAGAGTTGAGAGAAAGAGAAGCAACAGGGGTCAGTTCCTCTTGTTTGTTATTTTATTATATTTTTTTTTTCTAGCCACCAATGAGCAGCAGCCACGAATCTGAAAAATGACTAAATTTGTGCCACGTGTTTACCCCTTTCTAACAGCCCCATTTTGCCCCAGTTTTACAAATTTAACGAACATCGCGCGAATAAAAATAATCACGAAAATTCCAAATAAATTTTTAAAATATCATAAATAATTCAAAGTTATTAAAAATAAATTTTCCATAATTTTTAAAGTATTCTTGAAACGCAACTCATACCCGCATTTTATAATTAACGAGCCGAGCTGCACTTAAGACAAATTCATAAAATCACGAAAGTAGTCTTAAAATATTATAAATATCCCGAAGTTTATAAAAACATAAATTCCGAAATTTTAAAACAATTTCTGAAACACAAATTGTACCCGCTTTTTATCAATTAACGAAACAAGGCGCGGATGAAATTAATCTTGAAAATTTCCAAAATAATTTTAAAATTCTCAGAATATTTCAAACATAAATATATATGAAGTTTCATAATTTTTGAAGAATTCTAGAATTAAATACGGATTTTTCAAATAAATGTAATCAGAAAATAATATAGAGTTAATTGATGAAATATTCATTTCTAAATTTTATAAAATCCCAAAAATAATTATTATAATTATGAAGCCATAAAAATAATTTTAGAGACTTTCCAAATATTTATGCAAATAAATTTGCACTAAATTCACTTTTAAAAGTGAAAACGATTCGATACAACTCAATAGTTAATTACACAAACAACCCGGTACACCTTAATTCACACAGGGATCATAATAAAACAACACATAGCGATCGAAACCAATGCATATATTTTATTTAACTATTTATTTAATAATTACACTTTTAAATAATATAAAATTATACGAGTCGTTATATCCTTCCTCCTTAAAAAGATTATGTCCTCAGAATCTGATCTAACTAAACAAGTGAGGATATTTGTCAAGCATATCTGACTCTAACTTCCAGGTAGACTCTTCTAATCGGGGATTTATTCATTGCATAGTCACGATAGACATAAATTCAGGACTTAACAATGTCTCTATTTCCACTTTTTCTCACTAGGGGGAGGACTCACACTTATGTCCACACAACACTTCGCAAAGTAATACTCTCTTACTAACAGGGTAACTATTATCATAGAAAACTCAATCCATGGTAGGTGATTATCGCAGTTCACTTTTTGAACCCATCATATATACTCTCCACATATCTTATATTGTCTGAATCACCTTCTCACTTTGAACCTTTATCTAAGGATGAGAGGTAATACTGATTTTCAATTTAATTTCCAATATCCGATCGCTTCTTACTCATTTCCATCAATTAAAGATGGGAAATAATCTTATATACTAACTTCTCATCACCTTCAGATACTCAACTTCAATTCCCACAGTTTCCAACTCCTTTACTGATTCCTTAGCAATCTTAATCACATGTAATCATATTTCTCTGCACGAGGCATAAACCATTACACTGGCTTTGCTTAGATGGTTGTTAGTGAAATACTCAAAATCTTTTGTTATTTCCAACCAAAATTCATACTTTACAACTTAGCATATAATTGCTTCCCTTCTAATCTTTGTAGGGAAATCCTGAGGCGTTCTACACAAACTTTCTTAATATTTAGACAGCTGAGGATGTTATCAATAAATACAATTGGCTTTTCCAAGTACTCCTTATGCACCATGTTCCTTGATTCCTTATAGACAAATGATGCACTTATTACTTTGCATAATATCACCAGAATTTATAATGCTCATAACACATCCTAATCACAATTTTTTGACATGTTATCAGGCTGTATCTTAAGTCAATCCTGTAGAAATCGCACACTCCTTGAATTAGGTCACATAAGTAACCAATTCTTTATAGAGGTTACCTATTCTTATTTATCATTTTTCTAAACTCCCGATAATTAGTACACAATCTCATAATTTCATTCCTCCTTCCAGCAACATCACCGGTGCACCCCCATAGAACTATATCTGGTATGCTCACTTTCCTTTCTAATAACTTTTACCATTACCAACTAATTATTTCGTTCCACTGGCCTCCAGAGACTCCAGAGCATTATTTATTACCCAACATTCTTCCAGCTTCAGTATTCTCTTCTTTGTATCTTTACAGATGGTGGATCTACCTTATGTCCTTAGCTTATTACTTCTTTCCTCACATGATTGGAAGAATTCCCGATATTGCTTTTGCATCCAGAACTTACCTTACTATTGGCTTCTGTACACTTTACACATCGCTTCTTATAAAAACCACTCCTTGCCATAATACAGGACAACCAACTCAATCCTGAAATCACATCAAACCCCTCAAGCTCGGAGGGTGTCAGATCAATTGCAACTACGTCCAACTTCTAAATGCTCGATCTCTTGGTCCTTTTAGAAGTTCTGTCTCTAGCTGTGCTGGATATTGGCCCTTGGGATATAGTATCTTGAGTAACCGTTCTACAACTCCTTGCAATATGCCCAACTTTTCCACAATTATAACACGTAACTCCTGGATTTTCTGGATTACATTTTGAGGCATAATGACCCTTATGTCCACACTTAAAACGTTGCACATTCTTTTTGCACGAACCACTGTGTCCCCTGTCACAGGACTTATAATCCACTACTGACTTGACTGACTGGGCTGGAGTGGAAGCAATTGAAATAGCACTAGTCCTGGCCTGAAATAAACTCTGTCTCTGGAATCCTTTACTCCTGTTTCGGCCAAACCGATTCTCAAATTCCTGACTGGATTCTCCTTGGTCTACCTTGTCCTTAACACCTTTCGACTTCCTTTTCTTATCACTTTCTTCCTTAAGAGCCAACTTCTGGTCACTTTCCATTACTAGGGCGGCCTGAACCATAGAGGAGTATGTCTTGAGTTTCAATGCCACAACTCCTCTATGAATCTCAGGCTTCAACCCTTGCTGAAACCTCCTTGCTTTCTGAATCTCCGTACTTACATACTCCGGAACTAATCGGGCCAATTCTGTAAACTTGACCTCATACTCCAACATACTTCTCTCACCTTGTTTTAGCTCTAGAAACTCGACTTCCAACTGATTCCTTAAACCATCGGGAAAATACTTTTCCAAGAATAATTATGTAAATCTTGCCCAAGAAACAGGACCTTCTCCTTCCAACACTCGAGTGGCTTCCCACCAATAATTTGCTTCATTTTTAAGAAAGTAACTCGCATAGTCAGTCTTAAGATCATCACTTACTTGCGTGAGGGTAAATGCCTTCTCCATTTCCTTCAACCAATTTCAGGCAACAACAGGATCCACTTCACCTTTGAACTCTGGGGGATTAACAGACTGAAAGGATTTAAATTTAGTAGTTTGGTTTAGCTCTCCTTGTTGATGTTGTTGCTGCTGAATCTGTTGGATTAATTGCAACTGTTGTTGCTGTTGATGGCGCAACAAGTCTAGAACTTCATTTATAACTGGAACCTCCACCAAACTAATACTATTTTCTTTAGACTGGATAGCTTTTTTGGGTGGCATTTTCCTGAAATATAATAGGGAATTTATTCAAAACATAATGAGAATGTATAAAAAAATATCACCGTTCAAACGGTGCACCTGTGTTAGGAAAATGCTGCCCAATTAAAGCATCCATGTCCCTATTCTCAGGTTCCATTTATAAAAGATATCTAGATCAGCAACACTAGCAACAATAGCAACGATAACAGTAGCAGAATCAACAACAATGCAGAAAACTGGAATATAAAGGTACTAAACATTATGGTATGCTTCCTCAATACAACAAAAACCGAGCAACCTTTTAGCACCATTAAAATACAACATTAACAAATTCCATATACCGCAAAGCTAGACGGGCTATCCTAGGCACCACCCAAAAAGGATAAACTGGTAAGTCAAATTAATCTTAAGAATCATAGACTTGGCTAACGCACTAGCCCAAGGTTCAATCAACCATTATTTCCAAGGCGACTTCTTATCTCTTACAATTGACCCATCTTCCACGGGGTTAACTTTTCTAAAACCGCACCCTCTAATACCGAATCATGAATCCTTTCTACTATTATCATTTCCGAGATAGCTAGCAATCTGATGTAAATCTTTTATTTCCTCCAAACAGTCAATTCTCCACTATTTTCAATGACCAGGACTGTCTAATTACAAAAGCTATTGACAATCCACTGCCTCGGGACTTCAAATGGAATTTCAAAATCAAAGGATCAATAATACAGGGAGGAGAGAAGAAAACATAGGTATGACTGAGAGAAACCATACAAGTACATAAGATGGCCAGTCTTAGTACCATACGGTCACAACACATAATTCGGTGGCGTCCCACCAGACCCTTTTGCCACACAGACAAATGGTCAATTCATATGCATTGTTTGCCCCATTCAACCGATAGAACTTCCGAGAGAAGAAACAATGTTGAAAAGAAAATTCACAAATAGGAAGGGTGAATCTGATTTGTAATGAGATTAACAGAACCCTGAGTAGCTTACTTCGGGTTCACAACTTTCTCATAGGAAAATAAGTAACTTATGGAATAGGAAACAATTACTCTGGAACCGAGATACATTTCAAGAAGGAAATAAAAGGGTTCAAAGATATCACCTCCCATTTTGATCAACTATCTCTATAAAACTTGACCATCATAGCAGCAACCGACTATTATCATACTATTCAAACTCACGAAGGTCACATAATCGGCCAATAACATTCATTGACATAGAAAAGGTAATATTGAGGAATAACGCTGGCGTCTTCTCGGCTGACACAACAAGGGCCCGCTCAATGCTGAATCCTCGCAATCAGACTCATTTTCTCGAGGAAAAACTAGAAATCTCTATTGAATATTACTAATAATACATATACGAAGAAGACGTACTCTAAACTAGGGCAGTTCTAGTCAATCCTCAACAAACGTCAGGGTTACATCCCCGAACCCTTGACTAAAATCTTAGACTCACTCCTCTGATTAAGTTGCTGACTCACATCTATCTACAAACCTTTCTTAACTATTTTGACTCTATACATAGCCTAAATCAGGGACTCAAACCTGTAGCTCTGATACCAACTGTGGGCCTCAACCCTGGGGTCAGGAGTTGACGTCACCAACAACAATACTAACAATCATAATTCAGTCCAACTCATTAATAATACATATCTACAACCCCTTTACCAAGACCTTTTCCAGGTTTAAGTATGACTTAGGTTACTCAACTAACACAACCCAAATTACCTTACACAATCCTGACCACTAATTTAATGCAGCAACTCAACAGACCTCATCTGGTCTGAACATAACTACCTCAGAGGAGCCTGACACAAAAGGAGCTGGAACTCTGCCCTGACTACCGCGCAATAATCTCCTAGGCATCTGCAATACATATAAGATATTCTGCAAGGGTGAGCAATTGCTTGCTCAGCAGCACCACTATATGAATAACAAGTAAAATAGTTTAAAGTAAAGCAGTTATAGGAACATAATTCATAATTCGTTAGAAACATGTAAAACAGGTATAAACTGGATATCAAACTAGCATGCTCTGTAAAACAAAAATCAACAGTCGTGTGCTGTTCATAAATACCAGAGTTCAATTTTAGCATGCTATTTTTATTTTCAAACCTTCCGTTCCATTACAGGAACCATAAAACCATTTGTTCCATTACGGGGACCCAAAACCATTTGTTCCGTTACGGGAACCAGCAACCTTGTCCCATCACAGTACCTATAAAAACTTGTTCCTCCCCGGGAATCTCAAAATCTCTTGTTCCATTACTGGAACCACAAAATCATCTATTCCGTTACGGGAACCACTAAATCACAATCAGATATATATCGGATGTTATCTAGGGACGGCTGATCAGGCCTTCACACAAATTATCTGGGATAGTTGGCCGGGCTATCACACAAAATATCTAGGAAAGCTGATTGGGCTTTCTCTGATTATCTATGCTGGATTAATCGATTATGTAATGCGCGCAACCGAATTAGCCACTTACGCAACATTATCCAATATCTGATTCGTTTTATCCAGTTTCAAAATCACTTTTACCTATCTCTTGTTAAAATCAATTCTGTCACAGCACACTATTCAAAACCTCTTTTCCATTTTTTTAATCACATTTAGAGATAGGTACTTTCAGAAGTTACTTTTTCCCAAAAACACATATTTAACAACATTTTCAAACACAGGGGATACGTAACTTAAAACGTTTCTATTCCTGTTCAAAAATAAAACAACATTTCATTCATATATAATGAACCATAAAAGAATGGTCAGGGGTACTTTTCTTGCAGAGCTTTACCACTATTATCGATCGACCTTGGACTAACTTGGACACTCGGCCTTATTGCCTTACTATCAGACTATCCTGAATCCGACTTCAACATTCAGGTCCTTCGCTTGGAACCTTGCTATGCTTGTCGACTGATCACTAGGTTATCCTTAGTTCGATATCAACTCTTGAGTCCTTCGACTTGATCCTACAAAGCCGAAATACCCTACGTTCGGCGTCTAGGTATGCTTGACATATCCTCAATACCAATTCTACCCAACGATATTCAAACCCGACTCGTAATTATGTATATTACAATAACACACGCAACAATTAGGGTTCACAATCTCGAAAATCAGTTCGGTGTTCGTTTCCAGAAAATACGTATACTCGTAATTTTACGAAATCAGGGTTATCGATTTGGCAAAATATTCCATCACATTGTATAATCAAGTTTCATACAAGATATATGTATATCCTTATTTATACTTGCTCGACGTTCCGATAATTATAGGGTATGTCCCGAATTTTCAAATTTAATTTCCAAAAATTCGGGCAGCACCTCCTCTGCTTATCGGCCTACCCGTCGAACAACTCGACGTCAACAATCACATCAATCCATAAGTTTTAATACCACATCAACTCCACAATCTCGTAATTATTTATGTACAACTCCAATATACCATGTATTTTCAAAAACATATTATACAAATCATTTTATTTATAAAATTTAGGACTCAGAACATCGTCATCACCGTCCAGCATCGGCTCGCCGAGGTTCATCGCCGACGACGGTAAAATTTACGGGTACCCGATTAATTCCGGTTTCCAACGTAAATTCTACCAATTAAATTAATAATAATTCCCGCACGAAGTATTCAATATCACTAATTTTACTCAATTAATTCCTGCATAATACCAACATTCCAAATTAAACAAGCCCCAATATGCTGCAATTCGAACAACAGAGACAGCCAAACAACATCAGACACCCGCACACACGCGCGCGGCACGCGTGCAACACACACACACTCCCAAGAACACAAACACGCAAGCACAGTATACACACACATAATAATCACACACACATCAAATATATATACACGAATATGTATATATATATACATATCAACAGAAGCAAAAACGGAACCACTCAGGCCAGCAATCGGAAAGAAAAACGGGGGGCCGGAAAATTACCACGGCGGTGGCAGAATCGCCGGAGAAGGGCAAACCGGGGAAGAAAGAACGTAAACAAAGAAATAAGGGAAGGAAGAAGAAGGGGGAAGCAGAACAGAGGGAGATTAAGGGAGTGAGAGAGAGCAGAAGATCGAGAAGAGAGAGACGAGAGGAGTGGAGAGAGTTAAGAGAAAGAGAAGCAACAGAGGTCAGTTCCTTTTGTTTGTTATTTTATTATATATATTTTTTCTAGCCACCAATGAGCAGCAGCCACGAATCTGAAAAATGACTAAATTTGTGCCACGTGTTTACCCCCTTCTGACAGCCCCATTTTGCCCCAGTTTTACAAATTTAACGAACATCACGCGAATAAAAATAATCACGAAAATTCCAAATAAATTTTTAAAATATCATAAATAATTCAAAGTTATTAAAAATAAATTTTCCATAATTTTTAAAGTATTCTTGAAACGCAACTCATACCCGCATTTTATAATTAACGAGTCGAGCTGCACTTAAGACAAATTCATAAAATCACGAAAATAGTCTTAAAATATTATAAATATCTCGAAGTTTATAAAAACATAAATTCTGAAATTTTAAAACAATTTCTGAAATACAATTTATACCCGCTTTTTATCAATTAACGAAACAAGGGGCGGGTGAAATTAATCCTGAAAATTCCCAAAATAATTTTAAAATTCTCGGAATATTCCAAACATAACTAAATATGAGTTTCATAATTTTTGAAGAATTATAGAATTAAATACGGATTTTTCAAATAAATGTAATCAGAAAATCATATAGAGTTAATTGATGAAATATTGATTTCTAAATTTTATAAAATCCCAAAAATAATTATTATAATTACGAAACCATAAAAACAATTTTAGAGACTTTCCAAATATTTATGCAAATAAATTTGCACTAAATTCACTTTTAAAAGTGAAAACGATTCGATACAACTCAATAGTTAATTACACAAACAACCCGGTACACCTTAATTCACGAAGGGATCATAATAAAACAACACATAGCGATCGAAACCAGTACACATATTTTATTTAACTATTTATTTAATAATTACACTTTTAAATATTATAAAAGTATTCGAGTTGGCGTTATCTCCGCACATGGAGCACATTCACAATGTTTTTCATGTATCGATGTTTAAGAAGTATAATCCAGACTCCAGGCATATAATAGAATATGAGCCAATAGAGCTCCAGGCAGATTTGTCATATGTAGAGAGTCCGATAGAAATTCTAGAGGAAAGAGAGAAAGTATTAAGTAATAAAGTAGTAAAGATAGTAAAAGTATTGTGGAGAAACCCAAAGGTTGAAGAGTCAACCTGGGTGTTAGAAAGTGATATGAAAGAAAAGTACCCTCATTTGTTTTCTTAGGAGATTCTGAGTACAGAACCCTTTTAAGGGGGAAAGGATGTAATATCTGGGGTATACCGTGTAATTATTTTGCTAATAAATAATTATTATGTATGTTCAGTATTTATTCTGTAAATTATTTGTTAAGTGTTAAATGTGTTTGGATGTTTAAAAACAATATTAATTGAGTATTTTAATTTTTATATGTCCAAAATAAAATATAAATAATTGTCATATCTTCCTATTTATTTTTATGTTGATTTATGATTTTATAGGAAATATATGGATTTTATAAAATCTTTTTCCGAGTATTTAAAAACTATTTTATACAATCGGGAACCAACCGACGTCATCCGTTTTTACGTTTTTATAACCCGAAACTTTTCCGAGAACTCCTTCCTAACCTAATTGCAATATTCCGAGCATTTTCCATGTTTCGACTTTTTCGATCTGAAGTACGGTTTGTCCTGTGCGAGTCCCGGCGCAACATTTTCGATATATTATTCGTTTCGGTAAATCAATAAAACCCGTATTTTCGATAAACGGGAGCTTTTTATTAAACCATCACAATTATCACCTCGTAATATGTGTAACCAGGCGCTGAGAACAAGACCGCAGTACAAATTGTACTGATTTGGATAATTATCCCGAAAACCGGTACCGTTTGGATCAGTTTTTATAAATAAACGTACCATTTTGTATCTGGAATGATCCAACAAGATACTAATTTTCCGTAATTATAAATAGCCTCTACCGTATTTTATTTTGTACGAGAAATCATTTGCAAACAGTATTTATAGAGTTTTTACAGAGAAAACACTATAATTATATTTTGTTCTTCGTAATCAAACACAAGTTCGGAGGCGTTATCGATATCCGATTTTGGCGTACATATACTCAAAACGAAGCTACTGAAATCTAGAATCCAAATATTTCATCAATTTCAACCCAGAAACATCAGGTAATTTTCTATTTAATTATTTATATTCGAATTTCTTGAAATTAAAATTATGAATTTTTGTTCGAGCTATTGTTTGTATGTTTTGATGCTTGCATGTTGTAGAGTTTTTGATGCTGATCATTTTGGTATATTATACTCTTGATTTGGAGTTCAATAACATGTTTAATTTTGGGTTTGATTCTCGGAATTAGAAATTAGGGTTTATATTATTTTGAATGTTTTTAATTCGATTTAGGGGAATCTTTGTTAGGGGTTATTTGTCGAATTTGAGGGTTGATATATGTTCCTGATTGAATATGGAATCGATTCGTATATAGTATAGAATCTGACGATTCCTAGAAGTCGGTAAATCGAGCTCGTCGGCCCTTCGCCGGTTTTACTTCGATTTTTGACGGAGAATGAACTGAGGTCATTGATGGTGTTGTTTGTGACCTGATTTATGATCCTGGAGTGATATAGAATGAAAACCGTGCTTAAATCACATCAAACCACTCCGTTTTAGTCGAAATCGGGGCTTCGCCGGAGGATTTTCCGGTCACCGGAAACTGGGTTCTTCGCGACCCGTTTCTGTTCTTGGTGACCCGGTTTGACCCGGTTTTGATCCAAAATTTTGTAAAATCAATTTCTAACTTCTGTTTCTGTTTCAAAAACTTTTAAAATCAGATTTCCTTTATAAATTCATTTCCAAAATTGGTTTTTGATTTCCGAAAATTCCAAAAATCATTATTTTAATTCCAAAAATTTTCTTTAATTCAAAAATAAATCTGAATTAATTAGTTAATTAATTTTAGTTAATAATTAATTGATTAATTCAAAAATTAATTGATTAATTGATTTAATTGATTTTAATTAATTATTTAATTAGATTTAATTATTTAAAAATGATTTAAAAATTCCGAAAAATAGTTTCGAGCTTTAAAATATTATTTTAAATTGTTTCCAAGGCTCGATAATTATTATAAAATTGTTTTGAAGCCAGATTTGGCCAACCGAACCATGTTTATTACTTTGAAATTGATCCAACGACCCGTTTTAATTCCGAAAAATACTTTAAAAATCATTTTAAATACCCGAAAGCCTGTTTATGACCCGAGACTCCTTTATAAATGATATATCATTGATTGTTTGACGTGTTACGTATTATATGTGACTTGTTGATTGATTATCGGTCTATATGTTCGGTGTTTACTTGTTTATTACGTAACTTTCAATCCGTTAATCGGATTTGGATAAAATGAAGGGTAGATAGAAGTGTGTATCGAATAGAATCATATAAGTTGAGTATTGATAGATGTTTATGATATGTGAGCCGAAGAGGCAAGGCGTAGGAAAGGGAAACAGATAGTCGAGGAATAGACGGTTTTGATTGGAAGTTAGTGCAGTATAGCAAGCTAGTACCAGACAAGTGTTCTAAACTTTCTCGAGATATATTGTAGTTGATTGATAGTCCTGTTTTATATTGCAAATGCTTTGAAGCACTGAATCCTAAACCCGGATTCCAGTTATTGATCTTGAGCCGTAAACCTTATTCTTTCTAAACCAATGATTGTTGTATACCCAAATACGAACCACAAATATACAATACTACTCCACAAATACCTACAAACTAAATGCCAAACACTGAACGAATTACTTACATATTCAAACCATTGTACCTTATGCTTTGAAAGACCAAATCCTTGAAACCTTGAAACGCTGATTCCTTTGTTATCCAATTCTTTCATTACCTAACGGCCAAAATTTGAAATTGCCATATTGATCCTTATGAAGATTGAAACCATATCATTATCTAACATCCAATGTTATTTATGATTCTGTTTATTGCTTTACATTGTTTATTCTGTTATTATGTTAGAATTTGATTGTTTTTATAAAATTGTGGACCAGATTCGTGGTCAGGCCATGTTAGGTCACACACACTGTAGAAGAGGGTTGAATATAGTGTTTAGCATAATCAAATCGATTATAAGAACTCAAGTAACATAAAATAGATTTTATTCAATACAATAAACTCAGTTACAATATGTAATTATCATCTCTTAGTGATGAACAAATTATCACGAGAGCTGCTAGAGTTACAAAGAATAATAACTTCGATAATTGTAACACTTCTAGTGTAAACTCTATGCCAGTGTTTATATACTACACAGTTACAAGATAATCTTCTAATTGATATGGAATATAATTCTGCTTCCTAAAATATATCAACTAGTTATCTTTTCTTCCAAGTATTCTATTCTTCATAGAATTCCTTCTTCATGCACAATTCTTTTTGTCTTAGTCTCGATCTTCTTTCCTTTCAATTAGCTGCCTCCCTTATCTGAAAGTCATCTTAAGTCCTGATATTATCTCCTGATATATATCTTCTGATTACTTAAGTTATGATAACTTAAGTTCTAATATCTTAAGTAATGTCTTCAGTATAAGTGCTGATTTCCAGTTAAGTACTGATTTGTCCTGTTAGTTAAGATCTGAAAACTAAACATAAATCATATTACACATGACATTATCAAATATATCTAACAATCTTCCCCAACTTGTAAATTAGTATAATATACAAGTTCAACAGATATTTGATGATGTCAAAAACATTAAGTACAAATGCATGAGAATTTGACTAGATAACTACAACTTACAGTCCTTTCAGCTTTACCATCTTTAACTTCTGATAACAGCTTCAGTCTGTATAAACTTCAGAATTTAAGCAGTTGCAGATCTTTGACTTGGCTTCACTTTCAAATTTTGATCTCTTTGATATCAGGAGTTGTCCTGAAATAATTTTTTAACAAACATCTCTCTGCATATTCAAGTTCATTGACCATCCTCTTTTTAGCATTTATCAATTCAGCTGTATCTTCTCTAGTTTGAAAAATAGCTGCTCTGAGATCATTTATCTTAGCTTTTCTTATCTCCTGATCTAGTCTAATCAGATATACCTTGTCAGACTCTAGATTGAATTCCACAGCCTTATAACCCAGAAAAGTAGTTATAATCCTAGTAGAGTTAGGCTTCATATCGACAATATCACCTTTGTGATCTCTGTACTTGGGACAATATGTGCTGTCAGACTTTACAGAATAAAGCTTCTTCTGTCTTTAAATTTGAGACTTTAAATACCCTGCAGCACTATCTGTTAATCTGTCTTTCACTTGAAGTAGGAATAGAACATGTTCCAGTTATTCAAAATACTTCAGTGGTATAGCATTCTGCTTAATCTGGTATACCCTTCCATCTGTCATAAAATATAACAAGATATGTTCTTTCAAGAAGGTATGGTAAACCATTTGTACAGATTCAAGTCGATTCAATCTTTCAGGAGTTGCTCCAACACCTGGTTCACTTAAGGAAGTTGGATCATTGGTAGTGTTATGTACTCTTCTTTCATCAGAACTACCCAATCCAGATTTATCTCTTGCTTCTTTCCTGTAACAACTCTTGCTTCAAAACCACTTGTTGCAGTCTTCAAAGGTTGAGCCTGTTTAGCTTTGGTGAATCCTGGTAGGAGTATCTTTGAAGGTTTAACATGAGCAATGTCAGAGGTTTCCTTTTCCTTATCTTCTGATATCAAGCCAACTTGAGCTATGTCAGAGGTTGCTTGTTTCACTTTCATATCCGAACTTACTATATCTTGACTCTGAACAACATGAGCCATGTCAGAGGTTGTTTGAAAAATCTTCTTATGCATCAGAGTAAGATTAACATCTTCTTCATCATCAGTTATTTCTTCATCCATGACTGGCATATAAACCTTTACAGGTTCATTAACTATTTCTTTGCCCTTGGACCTTGGATCAATTTGCATTTATGATTTGGCTTTGATTGCCTCAGAACTTGTTCTTTCTTTTATCACAATACCCTTAGGCTTTGAAATTTCTTTCAACAATAGAAGTTTTAGATTTTGTCTTGACACCTTCTGCTTTGAGTCTAGCTTCTTCTTCCTTTAGACTCTCAAAGTCCATTCCTGGATTTTCTTTAAGAAATAAATCCCTTGAAATTTCTTCATCAAGTTCCAGATGTTCACCAGAACTTATCCTTTTACTAGTATCATAACTTTTTCTTCTCCCAGTATCAGAACTTGTTCCTTGACTTGTAATTCTAGCTTTACTTGATGAAAATCCTTTGCCTTGACCTTGACCTCTACCCTTATCAGAGTTTCCCTGGTCATCATTTCCATCATCCTTTCCTTTCAGTGTCTGAATAGATTTGTATTTGGACTTAATCACTTTCTCCCCCGTTTTAGCATCAGCAGGTAAAAGAAGAGAGACAAGCAATTCCACTAGGGATTGGATCTCATTGAGTTGACTTTGGTGAGAAGCTTGATTCTTCAGAATTTCTTCAATTTGAGTTTGTTGCTTCTCCTGAGTTTTCTCAATATAGGCAATTCGGTCAAAGGCTGGCTTGAAAATTCTGTTCTTTTCAAGTTTCACATTCATATCTTGCTGGATCAGAGCTTCCTGAATTTTGTTCACCTTGTCATGAGTTATTGAGTGTTGACCTTGAAGGTGCCTTGTACCTAATACAGTAACTCTCAGCTGTGCCTTGAAATCATCATTTATCAGCATTTCATCAGCTTTTACAAGATGCTCAGCAAGAATCCTTTCAGAAGAAATAAAACTAACTGTGTTCCATTCTTTAGTCCACTCCTTTCCTCTAGGAGTTTCACTCCAAGGTACTGGTGCTTCCCCTATAACAAACTTTTTGACTAAATCAGCTTTATGAATTGTTTGTTGAGGTGCATGTCCTGATGGACCAGCTGCATCAGCATCTAAATTGGCAGCAGCTTCACCAGTAATTTCTTCATTAGCAGCATCAGAACTTGTAGATCATGCAGTATCAGCATCCTCTGATAAAATAGCAGTATATGAGGCTATAGAGGCTTCAACATTATCCTCTAAATTCTGATATGCAGCCAGGTTCTGATCAACATCCAAAATTGATGTTGGTGGAGTGAGTTGAATTGGTGGAGCGAGTTGAATTGGTGGAGCTTCCAAGTACAAAACCTCAGGTACAGTCAAGTTATGAATATCAATTTCAGCACTTGTACCTGGTTCTTCCGTATGTACTGGATCAACTATAGGTGACATAAGAGGTGTAGGTATTTTAGCTTGAGCAGTTTATGGTTGTGCAGAAGGAAGTAATTCAATAACAATAGGTTCTGTTGAGATCAGAGATTCCTGATCCCCTTCCTTAGCTGCTTCCACTACATCCTCTGAATCTGACTCAACTATGTCCCTGCGAGCTCTCTGTTTCTTTAATTTCTTCAAAGGTGGAGATACTGTAGGAGCTTTATCATCAGAATTTAACTTTCTAAGCCTTTTGAGGGGCCTAGAACTCCCAGTTACAGTATCTTTATGAGAAAAAACTTTCTCAGCTTCTACAACAACAGGTTCTGATATTTGAACCTGTTCTTCAGTTGTTTCCTCAAATCAAGAGATTTTAATCAAAACATTCATCACAAAATAAGATTAAAAGTCGATGAAGTAAAAATTAATAAATTGTAATTAAACATGCAGTCACATAATTTGAAAAACACAGAATAAATCTTGCAATTAAAGAAAATTTCATTGATATATCAGATGATTACATTCGATGAAATTTATCAATTATATGTAAAAATTACAAGATAGTCCTATTCTACGATTCCTAACATCAACAGCCTTGGTCCTAAGCTAAGAAGCCTGACAAAGCTGACGGTGAAGAGAAACGGATGGATAACAATTACTTGGTTAATGGGCACGGGATATAATAATTATTAATGTGCGCATGCAGGTTTTCAAGACATACACGCTAACCACTAACCCATAATGATTATGACTGTTTTAGCTCACATTAACCAATATTCTGTAAAAATATTATCGTTCAGGTAATGACCAAAAATAAACCAAGTAAATAAATACCGCCACGTCAGCATCAAAACTTGATTATTATCAGGATTTAAAAGTCATCAGAATATGGCTCCTTAACTCGAAAAGTGAATGTGTATTCCTGTAATTCTTCACACAAATTCTGATATGGTTTTATCAGAACTTAATCATCAGAACTTCCATCAGAACTTGTCCTCAGAATTTATGCAATTTGACACATAGACTGTTCATCTAAAATAACATTGATCACCACAGTAATTTTCATCATTCATATGGAGTGTAAGTGTGTGCATTAAGCTAAATATCAGACAAAGAGTAAAGTCTGATTCACTTCCGTACATCTTAGAAATAAGGCATAACTAAGAACTTTTACTCAAAATCTGTTATTATTCTGAAGCCTACTATTGAATGAGTTCATGCATGAGTCCACCTCAATTATTTTGTGCTCAATTTAAGCACATAATACACAAAGATAGTAATATCTGTAAATACTGATCATAAAGTCTGATGTATCAGAACATAAACTAAGCAGATTTAGAGAAAGAACATGAAACCATTCCAAGTTCATTTACAAATCTTGTAAAAGTAGCTTCACACAGTAATTTTGTGAAGATATCTGCTATTTGTTGATCTGTGGGAACAAAATGCAATTCCACTGTACCTTCATCCACATGTTCTCTTATGAAGTGGTACCTAATGATGATGTGCTTTATCATTGAGTGTTGAACTGGATTAACTGTCATAGCAATAGCATTTTGATTATCACAGTAAATAGGATTTTTAGAAAATTCTACCCCATAATCCAGTAACCGATTCTTCATCCAAATAATCTGTGCACAACAGCTTAAGATATAACTTAAGAAATTATGTCTATAGTGAGTATGTTTTGAATAAATCCTTGAGTAGAAGAGTCTACCTGGAAGTTAGAGTCAGATATATTTGACAAATATCCTCACTTAATTAGTTAAGTCAAATTCTGAGGACAGAATCTTTTTAAGGGGAAAGGATATAACGACCCGTATATTTTATTATTATTTACATGTGTAATTATAGAATAAATAATTAAATAAAATATTTGTGTGGGTTCAGTGAATGGGTTATTACTCTGTCACTATGTGAATGTGATTACTAGTGCATGGAATTGAATTGTATGGTTAATTGATGAATTGTATGATTTTGGATCGTTGTTAAAAAAAGGTATTATTGCAGTTTTATTTCCATAAATACTTGGATTGTCTTTAAAATTGTTTTTATGACTTTATAATTTCAATAATTATTTTTAGGACTTTATAAAATTGAGAAATCAATATTTCATTAATTATTTATTTTTAAATGATTTTCTGAGTGTGTATAATGGTAAAATCCATATTTAATTATGGAAATCTTAAAAAATTATGAAACTTATATTTTATTAAGTTCGTATTATTCTGAGAATTTTAAAATTATTTTGGGAATTTTCAGGATTCCTTTCACCCGCGCGTCATTTTATTATTTGTTAAAAAGCAGGTATAAAGTGCATTTTAGAAATTATTTTTAAATTTCAAAATTTACGTTTTTATGAACTTCGGGATATTTATAATAACTTAAGACCGTTTCCATAATTTTTGGAAATCATTTTAAGTTCACCTCGGTCCGATAATTTCGAACACCGAAGCAAACCGAGACTTAAAACCCTCGTAATTATCTTAAAAGCCACGTGTTAGACTCTCAGAATTTAAGTTGCCACGTGTTGTAACCTGTGTGATTCAGCAAAGAAAAAAAATAGATAAACCAAAAACCCACCCATGTTCCTCCCAATTTTTCCCACATCTCTCTCTCTGTCACAAATCTCTCGGCAATCTCTCGATCTCTCTCGATCGTGCCCTGTTACTCTCCTTCTTTTCCTGTTTTCTCCTGTTGGGCTGCATTTTCCACCGCCCTATCCACCGTGTCTCCGGTAATTCGCCGCCGCCGTACTTCTTTCTCGTTTTTCCGATGACTTCCTCTGCTCCGGCCGCTTGGCTTGGTCCAGTCGTGGCTGTTGCTTTAATAGATATATACACGCATGTGCACGTGTATATCTCAGTTAGGATAATTGTTTTATATTGTTATTGCTCCTATTTCTTGGCCGCCGCCGCCCCTCACCAGAAACGGCGAGGGTGGTGGCGCGTTCCCGCGGGTCATTGTGTGGTGTTCTGTTGCCTGTAGCCCGATTGCATGTTTTATTATTATTTCGATTTAAATCGAATGATTATTCTGAAAATATATTGAGTAATTGATTGTGACAAATGTACGACTCGAATGATTTTGTGATTATTACGAAATATATGTTTGATTAAATTATTCGAATTTAAAACTATGGCGAAATTCCGACAGGAAACCCGTACGGGTACCGTCGAAGTTATGCCGCCGTCAACGATGAACTCGTTGAGCTGACGGATAAATGGCAATGATGATTCTTGAGCCTAATAATAAATTATAAATTTTAGTTTTAGAATATTCGAAATAAAATTAATTGTAAATAATTAGTTTCGAGATTGTTGGGTAGTGTGTTTGGTTGAGACTTGAATTGTATCAATTGTTTGGTTATGTTATCGGTTGGATTGTGGATTTGTGTGGGAGTGTTGTGTATTGACGTCGAGTTGTTCGACGGGTAGACCGATAAGCAGAGGAGGTGCTGCCGGAATTTCGGAAATTAAATTCAGAAATTCGGGACATACCCTGTAACTATCGGAACGTTGAATGAGTATAAATAAATATATGCATATATTTTGTGCGGAAAGTGATTGTATATTGTGGTGAGTATTTTGTTAAAACTCAATAACTCTAATTTTTGTAAAATAATTAGTATACGTATTTTCTGGAAACAACACCAACCCGATTTCTAAGAACGTGAACCCTGATTGTTGTGTATGTTATTATGATGTGATTAAGTGTGAGTCGGGTTTGAATATCGTTGGGTAGAATTGGTGTTGAAGATATGTCAAGCATACCTAGACGTCTAACGTAGGGTATTTCGGCTCTGTAGGTTCTAGTCGAAGGACTCAAGAATTGAAGTCGAACTAAAGATAACTTAGTGATCAGTCGACAAGCGCAGCGAGTTTCCTAAGCGAAGGACCTGAGCGTTGAGGTCGGATCCAGAATAGTCAAATAGTAAAGCGATAAAGCCTGAGCGTCCGAGTCGGCTCAGAGTCAATTAATATCAGTTGTAAAGCTCTGCAAGGCAAGTACCCTGACCATTCTTTTATGGTTCAGTGCATATGAATAGCTAATTGCTTTAATGGAACAGAAACATTTTAAGTTACGTATCCCCTGTATTTGAAAATATTATTTAAAATTATGTTTTGGGGAAAAGTAACTTCTGAAAACACCTATCTCTAAATGTGATTTAATTGGAAAGAGAATTTGGAATAGTGTGTTGTGACAGAATTGATTTTTTTTAAAAGAGAGAGGTAAAAGTGATGATTTTGAAAAACTGGATTAAAACGATCAGATATGGGATACATTGGGGCCAGAGTAGGCCTATTGAGTTGGCGTAAGAGGCTAATTCGGTTGTGCGCACTGTATAACCGATTAGTCCAGCAGGTCAGAGACCTAGCTAGTCTTTGAGTTCCAGAATAGGTAAATGAGATGGCAGTTGGAGCCATAAATGAGATGGCAGTTGGAGCCGTCTGGTGTTGATAGCCTGATCAGCTGTCTTCACATATCCATTACGTATCTGATTTTGGATTTTGTGATTCCCGTAAGGGTATGAGTAGTTGATATAGCGGATTTGGGAAATGAAAATGGCATGCTAGAATTATTTTCCGGTATTTATGCACAACACACTACTGATGTTGTTGTTTTACAGAGCATGCTAGTTTTGATATCCAATTTATACTTGTTTTACACGTTTCTGTCAAGATATGAATTCTGTTCCTGTAACTGCTTTACTTTAAACTATTTTACTTGTTATTCATATAGTGGTGCTGCTGAGCAAGCAATTGCTCACCCTTGCAGAATATTTTATATGTATTGCAGATGCCTAGGAGATTCTTGCGCGGTAGTCAGGGCAGAGTTCTGGCTCCTTTCATGTCAGGCTCCTCTGAGGTAGTTGTGTTCAGACCGGATGAGGTCTGTTGAGTTGTTGCATCGAATTAGTGGTTAGGATTGTGTAAGATAATTTGAGTTGTGTTAGTTGATTAACCTGAATCATACTTAAACCTGGAAAAAGGTCTTGGTAAAGGGGTCGTAGTTATGTTTTAGATTGATTTATAATTGTTGTTATTGTTGTTGATGACGTCAACTCCTGACCCCGGGGTTGAGGCCGTCACAGTTGGTATCAGAGCTACAGGTTTGAGTCCCTGATTTAGGTTAAGAGTGGAGTCAGAAGAGTGCAAGAAGGGTTATGTATAGATGTGAGTCAGCAACTCAATCAGAGGAGCGAGTCTAGGAGTTCAGTCAAGGATTTCGGAGGTGTAACCCTGACGTTTATTGAGGATTGACTGGAACTGCCCTAGTCTACAGTGCGTCTCCTTCGTATATGTATTATAAGTAATATCCGATAGACTCCTAGTTGTCGAGAATTCGAGTCTGATTGATAAAAGTCAGCTTCAGAGTATGCCCGTGATGTGTCAGCTAAAGAGATGTCCCCGCTATTTCTAAAGATCGTATTTTCTGTATCAAGGAATATTATTTGACTGATTATGCGATCTTGGTGAGTTCGGATAGCGTGATATTAGTTAGGGGCTATTACAACGACTAAGTTTGGTAGAGAATGTGGATTAAAATGGGAGGTTATATCTTTGAACTCTTTTATTTCCTTCCTTGAAATGTATTTATCTCCAGAGTAATTGTTTCTTATCTTATAAGTTGTTTATCTTTCTTGTGAGAAAGTTGTGAACCCGAGGTAAGCTACTTAGGGTTCTGTGGATCTCCTTACAGATCAGATTCTTTCCTTTCTATTTGTGAATTTATTATCTGAATATTGTTTCTTTCCTCGTCGACTTTTTCGGGTGATTGGGGCAAAACAATGCATATGAATTGACCATTTGTCTATGTGGCAAAAGGGTCTTGTAATAACCCCCAAAATTTTAAACTTTTTGTAACCCTTGTGAATAGTGTTTTAGCTGAATGAGAAAACTTTTCATGCCACACTATGTAGGGGTTCTGTTATGGATATTCTGAGATTTTATTAGTACTCTACATGGTATATAAGTGTATGTAAAGATCACCAGAATCCAATTCCGAACACTTTGATTTTTCCCGAAAATCCACTAGATACGGAAAGAATTGAGTATAAGGTAACAGGATAAAAAGGATTTAAATTAAAGGATTATAAGAGAGGATCATAAAAGGAATATAATATATTGAGAAAGGTTAAGGGAACCTAAGTAATAAGATCCCGGGTATGATCCCTCAAACGATAAACGAAAACGAAAGTTAAGCGAACCGTATAACAGATCAACGGTCATTAGGCACACAATTAGGAAGTTAATCAAAGAGATTAGTGGGGATGATGTCACCCAACCAATGAGAAGAGGACAAGGAGGGAAAGATGACATCATAGCATGACATAAGCATGACATGGGAAGGAAGGAAATGTGGTGGATTATTAACCACACAAAATCAGGGGCAAATAGGTAATTTACCAAAACAATAACAAAACTACAACCAACCAAGCCAAATAATTCATTCTTCATTAAAACAAAAAAAAACCAAGGCATTATTTCTTCATTGCTCTCGGCTTTTACTATTGCAAAGGAAGAAGAAATTCAAAACTCAAGATCAAGGCTTCCTAAATTGGTAAGATAATTCCTTAATCATCCTTATGCATAGTTATGGCTATATCATGAGTTTAAGCACCCCATTCATTCTCAATCTTCTTCAATAAATCAATGAAGAAGACAATGAATAGTGACTTCAAGAATTTTAACTTGATTTTCTTGTTTTTCCTTTAAGATCCAAGCTTTCCTAAGACTCCTCAAGGCTTCTTAAGGCTTCCTAGCTACTCCCACCACTTCAAGGAAGGTATATCATCTCCAAACCCTAGATTCCTTTGTATTATAAGATGATTTTGATTATTATGGTGATGTAGTAGCTTAATGCTTGTGGTTTAGAGTGTGGGTTGGAGTGGTAGTGAAATGGAATGGTGAATCTTGTTGTTTTGGTTAAAAGAACTTAAGTATAGTTAAATTCAAGCTTAGGCATAAGTATAAATGTTAATATTGAATTGATTGGGGCTGTTATGATGTGATAAGGATGGACTTTGGTTGTATGAATGGATTGAGGTTGAATTGTGATGGTTTTTGAATGGTTTAAAATTGGGAAATCGCGTAAACATAGCCGTCGTAATGTCCGATTTACTTTAGACTGCTTTTGTTCATAACATTAGGACCCGAGAACCCCCTGCTAGATGTTGACCATTGCCATGTTTAGATAGCTCATGTTACGAGCTTCGTTTTGATATGTAGTTCGTTCGATTCCGATGCACGGTTTAGGAGAAACGATCGTTTCAAGGAACGGCGTTTCGCGAACGAAACTTTTCCCCTCGCCTTACTTTGAAATATAGGTTAAAGACCAAAAAGGGTTAATTAATGTATGAAACAATTATGGTAAGTGTGTTAGGCAGTTGGTAAGACACCCGCGAAAGAATCGCCTTAAAACTCGTAATGGTTAATTTATTAAAAATGGTGGAGCCGAGGGTACTCGAGACTTAAGAGAATCAGTAAGCACAAAACAAGCGTTAGAATCTAAGTTAGTTAAAGTATAGATTTACAAGTGACTTTGGTTTAATTCCAACTTACTTGTTGTTTATAGGTTACCAGACTCGTCCCGAGCCTTTTATCACCCCCAGTCGCTCAGGCAAGTTTTCTATCCGTTATACTGTTGTTGTGATGTATATGTGTATATGCATTATTTTGCGATAGATGTATGTTGGTTAATTAGCAAATGTGCGATATATTGAAGCATGCTGATATGGTATATATATGCATTCTTGTTTCGATATCTGTTGGTTCAGTTGATAATACCTATGCTAGAGAATAGCGGTAAATTGCATATACCCTTAGTATAGGGACCCAAAGGTGAAAACATTTTCTAAAACCGGGAGTCGAGGATCCCGAGTAGATTATATATATATTTATATATATATGGTTATAGTTTTCCAAACTATTAATCGAATAAGGTTTATTCGATAACTTTATTTTATTTAATGTATATTATTTGAATATTCATCTGAGGACTTATGACTCCTTTATTTTATTATTGAATATTATTTCGAATATTCATCCGAGGGCTTATGACTCAGTTTATATTATTTAATGATTGTTAATTGGATAGTCATTTGAGGATGTATTGACTCCTTTATTTTATTTAATGAATATTATTTATAATATTCATTCAAGGTATTATGACTCCGCTTATTATTTAATAATATTCTTTATTTTATTAAAGAATAATGTTTCGATAATCAAGCTTATTTTCGATTATTCAAATAAAGATAGTACTTTCATATAAGTATATCTTTGGTTATTTAATACTCATTTCAAGTATAAGTCTTACAACTTCTACTTCGATTATTTTTATAAGATTATTCTCTATGGGAATATTATTTAAATAATAATATTCAGATATTTTCTAAATATATTGGGACTGATTTACTTCATTAAATCAGCATTACTCCAAACACTCTTTAAAGTGTTTTCGAGTCTTCAAAATGATTTTTAAAAGTTAGAGCGGATCCCAAAACTCATTTTTATATTTAAGATCTTCCTTTCAAAGGGGATTTAAATACTCGCTCAAAACCTGGGGGATCCAGCTCTGTGGTGCATTTTACATTCGCAACGTGGTTGCTGATTTGAGAAAACAAATGAATTGATTACTTACCCAACGTTCGGGAAGTAAGCCCATCTAATTGAGTCGGCATAAACGACAGGCCGGGGTACGGTCTATCAAAGTGTAAGTGGCTGGGTGGCAGTCCATCAACGCGTAAGAGGCCGGGTGGCGGTCCAGCACAAGGTCCTTATGTGGCCAGGGTGATGACCGGTGGGGGATTCATCCATCTACTAGTAGAAAAGGTTACTTATTGGTATCTTTGCCTGATCAGCAAGATATCGGGTTTATGCCAAAATTCTTTTCCTTTCCAAAATTCATTGGATGTTACAAACTCTGTTCATACTTTACATAACAGAGGTTCCAGGAAATGTTTAAGAGATATATATGTGGATATATATCGAGACTAAATAAAGTATCTCGTAACTTTATTTCATTCAATAATATTTCAAAGATTGAATCTATTCAAGTCTTAACTTGTGGTCTCATCTATGGGATGACTTTTTTTTAAACCTATAATACTTTGAACAGTGGTAGTTCAAGTAGCCTTATAAATGATATAAGTATAGTGAAGTATTTGGTAACTTCATCTTCCTTTAAGCTTATATCCAGTAAGTAATTATCTTACTTTTGATAAAGGTTTTCAGTAAGTTATCTATTAGATACTTGCATTATTGATTACACTATATATTATCTTGCGAGTTATAAGGCTGACTCTTGCTTTATTTCTTCATCACACAACAACAGTTAGGAAGGATGGCTAGACTCCAGCAGACCCAGCACAAGAGCGTGGGAAGCACCCCGCGCCTTCCCGTTGAGATCATAGCTGCAATAGCTGCAGAGGTAGATCTATCTGTAGATCAGACCATCTACTTTTGAGAATCAATTATGTATAATTATAACTTGTGGCAGATAATGGCAATTAACTGTAAATTTATCAAGTAATCATTTTGGGTTGTAATAACTTTTAAATTGCGGATTAGAAGACTTGTACTTATTTCAATTTCATCTCTAAGACTATAACGGGTTGTGGTGTGTGTTAGTGTGGGGTCACAGCATGAGGTTAATTATTATTAATTAAGTGAAGTGATATTGTGGAGAGAAAGATCGTGACGACCCGGATCCCCGACCCCGGATCTGGGGGTGTTACAGGTCTGGTGGGATGCCACCTAAGTATGTGTTGTGAGCTATGTGGTACTAAGACTGGCCATCTTATGTACTTGTATGGTTGCTCTCAGTCATACCTATGTTTTCTTCTTTTGTCCTCCCCATATCATTGATTCTTCGATTTTGAAATTTCAGTTGAAGTCCCGAGGTAGTGGATTGTCAGTAGCCTTTGTGATTAGACAGTCTTGGTTATCGAAAATAGTTAAGAGTTGACTGTCTGGAAGAAATATAAGATGTACCTTGGATTGCTAGCTATCCCAGAAACGATAATAGTAGAGAGAATTTATGAGTCGATAGTGAAGGTTGCGGTTTTAGAAAAGTTAAACTGTGGAAGATAGGTCAAGTGTAAGAGATAAGAAGTCGCCTTGGGAAAAACGGTTGATTGAACCTCAGGCTAGTGCGTTAGCCAAGTCTATGATTTTTAAGATTAATTTAACTTACTAGTTTGCCTTTTTCAGGTGGTGCCTAGGATAGCCCGTCTAGCTTTGCGATATATGGAATTTGTTATTGTTGAAGTTTATTGATTCTAAAAGGTTGCTCGTTTGTTATTGTATTGAGAAAGCACACCATAATGTTTAGTACCTTTATATTCCAGTTTTTTGCGATGTTGTTGATTCTGCTACTATTATCATTGGTATTGTTGCTAGTGTTGCTGATCTAGATATCTTTTATAAATGGATCCTAAGAATAACGACGTGGGTATATTGATTGGGCAACATTTTCCTGACACAAGTGCACCGTTTGCACGGTGACATTTTGTTATACAATCTCGTTATGTTTTTGAATAAATTCTCTGTTATATTTCAGGAAAATGCCACCCAAGAAAGCTACCCAGTCTAAAGAAGATAGTAGTAGTTTGGCAGAGGGTCCAGTTATAAATAAAATTCTAGATTTATTGTGCCAGCAGCAACAACAACAGTTGCAGATAATCCAACAGATTCAGCAGCAACAACATCAACAAGGAAAGCTAAACCAAACTACTAGTTTTAAATCCTTTCAGTCTGTTAAGCCCCCAGAGTTCAAAGGCGAAGTAGAACCTGTTGTTGCCATAAATTGGCTAAAGGAAATGGACAAAGCATTTAACCTCACGCAAGTAAATGATAATCTTAAGACTGATTATGCGAGTTATTTTCTTAAGAATGAAGCAAATTATTGGTGGGAATCCACTCGAGTGTTGGAAGGAGAAGGCCCTGTTTCTTGGGCAAGATTTACAGAATTATTCTTGAAAAAGTATTTTCCCGATGGTTTAAGGAGTCAGTTGGAAGTCGAGTTTCTAGAACTGAAACAAGGTGAGAGAAGTGTGATGGAGTACGAGGCCAAGTTTACAGAATTGGCTCGATTAGTTTCTGAGTATGTAAGTACGGAGATTCAGAAAGCAAGGAGGTTTCAGCAAGGGTTGAAGCCTGAAATTCGTAGAGAAGTTGTGGCACTGCAACTCAAGACATACTCCTCTATGGTTCAGGCCGCCCTGGTAATGGAAAGTGACCAGAAGTTGACTGTTAAGGAAGAAAGTGATAAGAAAAGGAAGTCAGAAGGTGTTAAGGACAAGGTAGATTAAGGAGAATCCGGTCAGGAATTTGAGAATCGGTTTGGCCGAAACAGGAGTAAAGGATTCCGGAGACAGAGTTTATTTCAGGCTAGGACTAGTGCTATTTCAATTTCTTCCACTCCAGCTCAGTCAGACAAGTCAGCAGTGAATTGTGAGTCCTGTGACAGGAGACACAGTGGTTCGTGTAAAAAGAATGTGCAATGTTTTAAGTGTGGGCATAAGGGTCATTATACATCGGAATGTAATCCAGAAAATCCACGAGTTACGTGTTATAATTGTAGGTTCTGATACTTTTTGAGATGTGGTTGGATCTTCAGTATGCTCCCCCTGCACAGGTGCATTTTCCTTAGGCGTAGTCACAACAGTTTCAATAACATCAGAGTTTAATCCATCAGAGTTTATAGTATCAGGATTTACAGAATCAGAATTTAAAACTTCATTTTCGAATCTCAGCTGATCATGATCATTGAAATCTTCAAGTCCATTAATCTTCTTATCATCAAAAGAGACATTGATAGATTCCATGACAACCCTTGTTCTTAAATTATAGACTCTGGAGGCTTTTATAGAAATTGGATATCCAACAAAAATTCCTTTATCAGCTTTTAGATCAAATTTAGATAGCTGTTCGGGATGAGTCTTAAGAACAAAATACTTGCATCCAAATACATGAAAATACTTCAGATTTGGCTTCTTTTTCTTTACCATCTCATATGGTATTTTTCCATGCTTGTTGATAAGTGTTGTATTTTGAGTAAAACAAGCAGTCTGCACAGCTTCAACCCAAAAGTAGGTTGGCAACTTTGCTTCATCAAGCATAGTTCGTGCAACTTTAATTAGAGTTCTATTCTTTCTTTCAACAACTCCATTTTGTTATGGAGTTCCAGGAGCAGAAAATTCCTACTTTATTCCATGGTCTTTGCAGAACTCTTCCATGATCAAATTCTTGAACTCAGTGCCATTATCACTTCTTATGAACTTCACAGAATCTTTGACCAATTTATCCAGTTGCTTGACATGATCAATCAATATAGATGCAATTTCACTTTTTGTGTGCAAGTAATACACCCATGTGTATCTGGTGAACTCATCCACTATGACCATAGCATATTTCTTCTTTGTAATAGACATGACATTAACTGGACCAAATAGATCAATATGTAGTAGGTGATAAGGCTCAAGAATTGATGATTCAGTCTTGCTCTTGAATGAAGATTTTCTTTATTTTGCCTTCTGACATGAATCACAAAGGCCATCAGGAGCAAATACTGATTTTGGCAGTCCTCTCACAAGATATTTCTTGACTAGTTCATTTATATTGTTAAAATTTAAATGAGAGAGTTTCTTGTGCCAATCCCAGTTTTCTTCAATTGATGCTCTACTCAATAGACAGATTGCAGAACCATCAGTACTTGTTGAAAGCTTGGCTTCATAAATGTTACCATGTCTGTATCCTTTCAGAACAACTTTGCCTGTAGATTTGCTTACAACTTCACAGTGTTCTTCAAAGAAATCCACATGATAACCTCTGTCACAGATTTGACTCACACTCAGCAGATTGTGTTTAAGTCCTGAGACCAGAGCTACTTTTTCAATGATGACATTCTCAAGTTTGATATTTCCATATCCCAGAGTTTTTCCAATATTTCCATCTCCATGAGAAACACCTGGGCCAGCTTTCTCCACAAAGTCTGATAACAAGGCTTTATTTCCAGTCATATGTCCTGAACATCCACTGTCCAGAACTAGGATGTTCTTCCTGTTACCCTGCAATCACAAAGACCACTAATGATTAGTTTTAAGGACCCAGACTTGCTTGGATCCTTTGGCCTTTTTAAGTTTTTTAACATTTGTAGCAAATTTAGCATCAGAGTTTATGTTAATAGTTTTCTTATCAGAATTTGCAATATCAGACTTTGCACTAGAACTTATACTAGAAGGAATAATGTTAACTTTCTTTATAGAAGGTTTTATTTGATAATAATCATAGTACAAACTATGATATTCCTTACAAGTATAAATGGAATGCCATAAACTACCACAATGAAAACAATGATTTTATGGCTTATATCTAACAGACTGACTCCTAACTCCTGATTTTGAAGGTAAGGAGTTTATATTCTTATTCTTCCTGCAAAAAGAAGCCAGATGGTTAGAATTTCCACAGTTATGAGATGTCTTTCTAGGAGCATTAGGAACAGGCTACAGTTCCCTTAATGTTCTTATCATCTCCATAACCTAAGCCCTTTTTCCAGTTTTCACTACTAAGAATATCCTGAGTTGCTTTACCAGAGTTAGTCCAAGTCCTGATAATCTCTCTTTCCTTTTCTAACTCAGTTTTTAGATTCATTTTTAACACTTCATCCCTAACATAAAAGGCATCATCTCTATCTTTCTGAGTTTGATGGAACATGACTAACTCTTTTTCTAAATAATCATTCCTCTTTTTATAAGCAAGATTTTCAGAAGTTAATCTTTCACATATTAAAGTTTGATCTTTATAACTAATGAACATGGTTTTAAGATATCTTCTCAACTCAGTAATATCATCAGTATGAAAGGCATAAGTAGTTTGAGGTACCTTTAAGTCAGCAGTATCAGAACTGCTATCAGCATTTGCCATCAAGGCATAGTTTTCCTCATCCTCAGAATCTGAAGCATCTGACCAGCTTTTCTTCTTTGTGACAAGAGCCTTGCCTTTGTCACTTTTCCCTTTTCTGCAATCTGGAGATATGTGGCCTTTCTCACCACAGTTGTAGCATTTAACATTTGAGTAATCTCCTCTGTCAGACTTTCCTCCTTTGCCTTCAGATTTTCTGAAACCTTTCTTATCAGAACTTGCACCTTTCCTGGAAAACTTCTTTCCTCTCCTAAATTTTCTGTATGCAATCTTTGTGATCCCTTTCACCATAAGAGCACACAACTTCATCATCTCCTCATCATGGTCCATCTCAGGTATACTTTCAGTTTCTGAGTCATCATCACTATCAGAACTTGATGACTCAGTATCAGACTTTATGATGAGAGCCTTTTTCTTGCCTTTTCTTGAGGCAGCTACTTTGGGACTTTCCTCCTCAGCCGCAAAAGCAATTGTTCTTGACTTTCTTCCATTCCTCTTGCTTCTTTGTTCCATCTCAAGTTCATGAGTCTTGAGCATCCCATATCTCCTTTGCAGTCTTGCATTGAATTACCCTGTTTGACATGACATTATCAATGGCACTATACAGCAAGTGTCTTACCTTTGCATCATTTGCAATCGATGAGATATCTTCAGCAGTGTAATCACTTTTTTCCTTTGGTACATACTTTGCTGGCTGACCTGCAACTTCCACAGGAGTTTCGTTGGCATATGTGGTCCTTCATAAATCCTGTCGAGATATTCTGGATCTGTAGCTTCCAGAAATATAGCCATCTTCACTTTCCATATAGAATACTCAGAAGGTTTCAACATGGGAACTCTTATAGTCTCATATCGACTATGAGTTATGGTTTTTGGAGGTTCTTCAGTTTTGGTGGGCTTTGTTGGAGTTTCTTCTTCAGACATGATTATTTTTAGATCTTAAACTGTTTTTGTGTTAACAGATTGCTCTGATACCACTTGTTAGGTCACACACACTATAGAAGGGGGTTGAATACAGTGTTTAGCACAATCAAATCGATTATAAGAACTCAAGTAACAGAAAACATATTTTATTCAATACAATAAACTCTGTTACAATATGGAACTGTCCTCTCTCAGTGATGAACAAATTATCACGAGAGCTGCTAGAGTTACAAAGAATAATAACTTCGATAATCGTAACACTTCTAGTGTAAACTCTATGCCTGTGTTTATATACTACACAGTTACAAGATAAACTTCTAATTGATATGGAATATAATTCTGCTTCCTAAAATATATCAACTAGTTATCTTTTCTTCCAAGTATTCTATTCTTCATAGAATTCCTTCTTCATGCATAATTATTTTTATCTTAGTTTCGATCTTCTTTACTTTCAATCAGTCGCCTGCCTTATCTGAAAGTCATCTTAAATCCTGATAAATATCTTCTGATTACTTAAGTTCTGATAACTTAAATTCTGATATCTTTAGTTCTGTCTTTAGTATAAGTGCTGATTTCCAGTTAAGTACTGATTTGTCCTGTTAGTTAAGATCTGAAAACTAAACACAAATCATATTACACATGACATTATCAAATATATCTAACAGACCATATCAATGGTCAAGTTAGGCCAATGTGTGCCTTGGATCCAGTAGTTAGAGCAGTGTTGTGTCCTTTGCTCGGGGTTAGTGCGTGACTGATCAGCAGCCTAACCTTGGTTTTTAAAATAATAATATAATATCCAATTCTAAATCATAATTCATTGTTCACTTTGTTAGATATATTTGATAATGTCATGGCTAATATAATTTATGTTTAGATTTCAGATCTTACTTAACAGGACAAATCAGTACTTAACCGTTGATCAGTACTTATACTGGAAGACAGGACTTAAGGATATCAGTACTTATATTATCAGGAGATAATCATCAGAAGTTAGATATCAGAACTTAAGTGCTGAAGGACGATCAGATAAGGACAGTAGCTGATTAAAGGAAAGAAGATCAAGATAAACATAAGAAAAGATATGCATGATGAAGGAATTCCATGAAGAATGGAATACTTGGAAGAAAAGATATCTGATTGATATATTTTAGGAAGTAGAATTATATTCCATATCAATTAGCGATTATCTTGTAACTGTGTAGTATATAAACACAGACATAGGGTTTACACTATAAGTGTTATCATATTCGAGAAGATTATTCATTGTAACCCTAGCAGCTCTCGTGATATTTGTTCATCAGTGAGAGGTAACAGTTCCATACTGTAACAGAGTTTATTGTTTCAATAAAGTTTGTTTTCTGTTACTTAAGATTTTAAAGTTCGATTTGATTGTATTATACACTGTATTCACCCCCTCTACAGTGTGTGTGACCTAACAAGTGGTATCAGAGCCTATCTGTTAACACACATACAGTTAAAGATCCAAACACAATCATGTCTGACACAGAATCTCCAACTAAGCCTACCAAAACTGAGGAACCACCAAAGACACAAATTCAGAGTCGGTATGAGACCATCAGAGTTCCCATACTGAGACCATCTGAATATCCCATATGGAAGGTGAGAATGACCATGTTCCTGGAAACAACAGATCCAGAATACCTTGATAGAATCAAGGAAGGGCCTCACAAACCAACCAAGCTTGCTGTTGCAGTTGCAGGTGAAGCAGCAAAGACTATACCAAAGGAAAAGAGTGATTATACTGCTGAAGATATAGCATCAATTGCTAAGGATGCTAAGATACGACACTTACTGCATAGTGCCATTGATAATGTAATGTAAAACAGGGTAATCAACTGCAAGACTGCTAAGGAGATATGGGATGCTCTGGAAACAAGATGTCAGGGAACTGACACAATTAAGAAGAACAGGAAGATAATACTCACTCAAGAGTATGAACACTTTGACTCAAAGACTAATGAGTCATTAAATGATCCATATGATAGATTTGTCAAACTTTTGAATGATTTGTCTTTGGTTGATAAAGAGTATGATCTTGAAGATTCAAACCTTAAATTCCTGTTAGCTCTTCCTGAATGTTGGGATTTGAAGGCAACAACAATAAGAGACAACTACAATCTTGATGAAACAACTCTTGATGAAATCTATGGAATGCTCAAGACTCATGAACTTGAGATGGAACAAAGAAGCAAGAGGAAAGGAGGAAAGTCAAGGACAGTTGCTCTTAAGGCTGAAGAAGAATCCCCCAAAGCAGCTTCCTCAAGGAAAGACAAGGGTAAAGCTCTTTTCATAAAGTCTGAAACTGAGTCATCAAGTTCTGATAGTGATGATGACTCAGATTCTGAAAGCTTGCCTGAGACTGATGCTGATGAGGAGATGATGAAGCAGTGTGCTTTTATGGTGAAAGGAATCACAAAGATTGCATACAGGAAGTTCAGGAAGGGAAAGAAGTTTTCCAGGAAAGGCATAAGTTCTGATAAGAAGAATTTTAGAAGATCTGAAGGCAGAGGAGGAAAGTCTGACAGAGGAGATTATACCAATGTTAAATGCTATAACTCTGGTGAGAAAGGCCACATATCTCCTGATTGCAAGAAGGCAAAGGGTGACAAACGCAAGGCTCTTGTCACAAAGCAGAAAAGCTGGACAGACACCTCAGACTCTGAAAGTGAGGAGAACTATGCATTGATGGCAAATGCTGATAAAAAAAGTGTTGAGAGCAGTTCTGAAGCTGCTGAAACAAAGGTACCTCAGACTACTTATGCTTTTCATACCGATGATATTAATGAGTTGAGAAGATATCTTAAAACCATGTTTGTTAGTTATAGAGATCAAACTTAACCTGTGAAAGATTAACTTCTGAAAATCTTGCTTTTAAGAAAAGAAATGATTTCTTAGAAAAAGAGTTAGTCATGTTTCATCAAACTCAGAAGGATAGAGATGATGCTTTCTATGTTAGGGATGAAGTGCTAAAAATGAATGAATCTCTAAAAACTGAGTTAGAAAAGGAAAGAGAGATTATCAGGACTTGGACTAATTCTGGCAAAACAACTCAAAATTTGCTAAGTAGTGGATACTGGAAAGAGGGATTAGGTTATGGAGAGGATAAGAATGATAAAGGAACTGAAGAAATTAAGCTTGTTGTTAAGCAAAAGCCAAAGTTAAAACCTGTTAAGTTTGTAACTGTAAAGTCTGAAAATGAGAAATCAGAAGTTAAAGAGGAATTAACTTCTGACAAACTAAAACAGGAAAAGACAGCTGAAGTAAACATAGGCTTAATGACAAAGAAGCAGCTTAAGCATAAGCTGAAAGATGTTAAGAATGCAAACAAGGTAAAATCGCCTAGGAAAAATAGGAATGGAAAGGAAGGTGTGAATAAAAGCAATGATTATAAACCTGTTCCTGATGCTCCGAGGAAAACATGTCATAACTGTGGAAGTTCTTGTCACACCCCCAACTTAAATAGCGAAATAAATATAGCTATTACATCTTTTTAATGAAGAATACACAACCAAAATCCAAGATCTTACAGTTTAGGGTTTGGAACAGCCCAACACTACCAACTATTACATCTGATTACAAATACCGAGTCCTCACACAACTATTATTACTTATTCTACCTGAGCTCGAACATAAGCATCAGCATCACAGGTCTTACGGGCAGTCTGCTTGAATCTAACCATAGCTGCTAGCTGTAATATAAGGGTAAAGCAAGAAGTGAGCCAAAAGCTCAACAAGTGCTAATAGTACAACGCAAAACATAAATCGAGATATACCTTTAGGAATGACAATGGAAAGACATAATCAATGATAACGAGAGATAAAACTTATGTGAGTTGGCATCATTTTGCTTGCATCAAAACAAATTTTAAAATCATTCTTAATCAAAATCATTTTATGACGCTACGGATTACAGCCGGTGATCAGCCGCGAAGTAATCCCGAACCTCGCTGGGTTCTAAAACATTATTGGGAATCCCTAGGCAACTTTTAAGCCTAATATAAGTGTGGAAAGGACTCGCGTCTCAGTCCAGATCCACCATTCAAAGAAAACATTTATCCCCCTTTGGGACTGAAAAATCCATATTTTAATCATTTTAAAAACTGATGCCGATTTATGACAAAATCTCTTTCGACTGTAATCATTTTTATCAAGGGATTATAGATCAACTTGAAACACTGGAAATATGACACTAAATCTCAGGGCCATGATCCACTAGACTTTACTATATTAGGGTAATTGAGAGGTTTCCATAAACAAGAACTTTGACAAGGAAATTGAGCAAGGCTATTGGATAATATGAAAGAGTAATGCCAAACTAGGCTTAAAGCAATGGTTGTAGACAAGGTATAGGTATTAGAACATCAAGAAGATAAGCATCACTGGTTCCAATAGGATAGAGGTGTTAAAATATAAAGAAAGCGATCATCAGCTCAAGATATAACAGGGTATCAAGCTTTAGGGTAAGGATAGGGTTATCAAACAATCATGAATGAATTTAAGAAATGATTGGCTTTTAGGTATCAAGATAAAGTTTCTATCGAGGTTATTTCAAGAGTTGAATCAAAGCATCAGGGTGCAATATCAAGATTTCTCAGGGATCAATAGCATGATAATCAAAAGGATCAATAAAGTATTATAACAAATCTCTATTTTATCATGGCATTAAACTATCATGAAAGACTTTTGAACTACTTGCAATACATACTCGAGGGTTCATGGCATCTCTATGTAACTCAAAGATAAACAAAAGATACGCTTGATTTAAATATATCAAAATGACTCAGGATAATTGCATCGATATATATATGAACTGTTTACAGTAAATACGAAGGTCAAGTTGAATCACTTGCCTTGAGATAGACTGGTCTGGTCTGACTGGTAGGAGCAACAACCGGAGCTTCACTCGACTTTTATGGCAAGTTTTCCCTCGTCTCGAGATCCTACATAAATAATAATAATCCTCATTATAATATATTCTTACCATCTTAACCTATTTACAACTCGAAATTAAACATGGATGGCACTTAGGCCTATACGCACTTAATTCATATCCACCATTATATTTTCAAATGTACACACGTAGCCACATAATCACATATCGTATATTAATACCAAATAACATCATATACACCATAATGCCACACTAGGCTTGGATGATCTCGACTCACCACTTAAGTCACTTGGTCACTAACTAAACAAAGTCTTCAAATTTGGGCTTCCTAACTCAATGTGCCTTTCCTAAATTATCCAAAACCTATTGACCCTCACTTGTGCCTTTTGCTCTACTGACCTTATACTATCTTACAACTATGGTGGTCGACCTAATACTCACTTCTAAGTGTTCTAAAACTATGTGATAAGTGAAAGTGCTCACTGGTACAAATTTCAGAATGGTAACTAAGGTTTCTTGAGTGCATTAGACACTCTTAAACTACAAGTTTTTCTTCAAAATTTTTACACAAGACTCTCCTGACCTAAGGGCATCTCACAAGCTTGATGTGGCTCAAAGGCCTGGCTTGGGCCTTCTTGGGCCTAAGCTAAAAGTCCAAGGTTCCCCTGTTTTTCTGGGCAGAAAATGCCCTGACTTGAATTAACTTGTGACACATGGTTCTAGCTCATATCCTATGAACTATGGTTGGAAAAACTTCTCTGACATACCCTCTAACTAAGGCCCAATTGGGCCTAATGAGGGCCTACCCATGACATGGCCAAATCTCCCTATTTCTAAGTTGCAACAAAACTGTCCCCTACTGGACAGATTTTGTTATTCTACTTGTGCACCTAACCAAATGACATGCAAACCTCCAACCAACTCCTAAAACCTATTATATACTCCCCATACTAACTTCTGGTAGCTTGGGCCTCAAAGTGCACATCAATGACATGGTCAAAACTCACTCTAAACCTCAGGGTACTAAACTGATTTTTCTGCAGAAACTATAACTCTCATTTTTCCAAGGCTTTGACTTGACAAACCTATCTAACAACAACTCAAAACTTAAACAAAGATTTATACATGGTATTCTACTGAACTAACTCCTTTATTCTCAAAATAACATTGGGTGAGATCATCCATGCCTAAAAACAACAACATGCAACTAAATATATAACATACAACTCATGGAAAGCACATAACAAGATTTCGGCTAGGCATAAAGTTGTAAATGCTTGCAAAATCGACTTGCACCTAATACTTATCCTTAATAATTATGAAATATAAATCCTTTTAAGTATTAATAAGAAATTCATCATGGAAACAATCTATTTAAGCACATCTATTTCGAATTTTATAGATAACAACATGATTTCGAAAAGAATAGCATGCAAAACATGGTTGATCATCATTTTAATGTCTTAAAACTAGCATGTATGGCTAAACATAAATTTATAATGAGATTTCAGTAGCATGCAAAGGATTTTAAAGCATGATATCTCCATAAAACACTTAGTTAGCACATATATATAATATATCTCATAGAGAGCTCTTGAATTCACAAGAATCAAGAGTTTCTCCTTGGAGATCACATAAGAACTACACATGCATCCATGGAACTTCAACTTCCAAGTCACAAAATACTTTGAAAGTATGTAATATGAATGTAGGTAAAAGATTTACACTTGGGAAGGTGAAGAATGAATTGAAAAATGAAAGGGGGGGTGGGGAATTGGCCTTCGGCCGAGAGCAATGTGGGAGGGGGGAAGAAGAGAGAAATTTTTTTGGTGTGTTGGAGTGTGAAATGATGAATTACTTCTCTCCACTTTGATTTGTTTGTTTTATGCTATTTGGTTGATAAATAATGAGTGGAAGTGAGAACTTACAAAAATGTCCCTTGGCTAAAGTTAGGCCATTTTGCATGCAAGGCTAAGGTAGTAATTTGGTAATAATCAAATGAGTTAGTGGGGTTGGAAAAGTCTTATTTGCCCTTTGAGAGAATAGAAAGATGATTTGCATGCATGGTCTCTTATGTAATTTGATAATTATAACAAATAAAATTTGTAAAGATTTATTTTTATAAAATAAAATACAAGTTCAAAAATTATAAAATTTATACCATAAAATAACTTGGATTTTTAGAGACTTTATAAAATCATTTTCAAAATTTGTGAACAAAATGCCTTTTAAAAGAAGATTTTTCCAAAGCTTAGAATATTCCTTATAAATCAAAAATAAAGAAATTAAATAAACTCTTGCTTTGAAAAATCATATACTACCCAAAGCAAATTTATAATTCAGAAATTTTCACTCACACAAACGTACAATCATTGAATATATTTTCATTTGACTTAATATTATACCAAATTCACAAATAATATTATATAAAATGCCGGTCGTAACATCCTCTCCCCCTTAAGGGATTCTGTCCCCAGAATCTAAGAGAACAGATGAGGATACCGGGAACGCATATCAGACTCTAACTCCCAAGTCGACTCTTCGACCTTAGGGTTCCTCCAAAGTACTTTTACTAACTTTGCTGACTTATTTCTAAGACTCTTTACTTGCCAGTCGAGTATTTTAACCGGTTGCTCCACAAATGACAGGTCTGCCTGAATTTCTACGGGTTCATATTCTATCACATGGCTAGTGTCAGGATTATATTTCTTAAGTAACGACACATGGAACACATTATGCACATGCCGATACTGAGGTGGTAAGGCCAACTCGTAGGCCACCTTTCCTACTTGACTCAAAATCTCAAAAGGACCTATGTATCTAGGTGCTAACTTTCCTTTCTCGCCATATCTCATCAACCCTTTCCTAGGTGACACCTTTAGCAACACAGCTTCGCCAATTTGGAATTGAACATCCTTACGCGCTGGATCCGCATACTTCTTCTTTCTATCTTGAGCAGCAAGCAACCTTTTCTGAATTAACTTGACTGAGTCATGAAACTGTTGTACCAATTCTGAGCCGAGAATTCTTCCTTCTCCTAATTCATCCCAACTTGTTGGTGATCTACATTTTCGCCCGTACAAAGCTTCATATGGTGGCATGCCGATACTGGAATGATAGCTGTTGTTATATGAGAATTCAATCAATGGCAGGTGGTCGTCCCAACTTCCTGCAAAATCGATTGCACAACTACGCAACATGTCTTCGATTGTTTGAATCGTCCTTTCGCTCTGACCATCAGTCTGCGGGTGATACGCCGTGCTCATATTCAACTTCGTGCCAAGACATTCCTGGAATTGCTTCCAGAATCTCGAGTTAAATCGGGGATCTCTGTCTGAAACTATTAATACGGGTACTCCATGCCTTAATACGATTTCGTGCACATACAGATGAACCAACTTGTCCAGTGACGACTTCTCATTTATTGGAAGGAAATGCGCCGACTTCGTAAGACGATCAAATATAATCCATATTGCGTCATGTCCGGATTTTGTTCGCGGTAGTCCTACTATAAAGTCCATAGCGATATTTTCCCATTTCCATTCTGGAATCTTCAGGGGCTGAATTAATCCGCTTGGTCGTTGATGTTCTGCCTTTACTTTCTGACAAGTATAGCACTTCGCAACCCATTCTGCCACGTCTCGCTTCATATTTGGCCACCAAAAGTTCTTCTTTAAGTCTTGATACATCTTGGTGCTTCCCGGGTGGATTGAAAATTTCGAATGGTGGGCTTCATGGAGGATCTTATTCTTTAATTCAGGTACATGAGGAATCCATATTCTGGATGAAAACCTTAGTATTCCTTGCTCATCCCTTTTAGTATTAATCTCTTCTCCAGATAACTGATTTTTCTCTTTTTCCATTACTTCCTCTTGACACTTTTTTATCTTTTCCATTAGTGTTGGCTGGAAGGTCATTGCACGACAAACTTCTTTGACTTTCCCATAAGCACAAAGTTCCAATTCCAATTTTCCGATTTCTTCAGATAACTCTTTTGATGTTATCATCATATTCAATCTCTCCTTCCGACTCAGCGCATCGGCCACTACGTTCGCCTTTCCAGGATGGTAATTTATCGAACAGTCATAGTCCTTGATCAATTCCAGCCATCTCCTCTGCCTCATATTGAGCTCTTTCTGAGTAAAAATGTACTTTAAACTCTTGTGATCCGTGTAGATTTCACACTTCTCTCCATAGAGATAGTGTCTCCAAATCTTGAGTGCGAACACTATGGCGGCTAGTTCCAAGTCATGCGTCGGATACTTTAACTCGTGCGGCTTCAACTGTCTTGACGCATATGCTATTACCTTACTATGTTGCATCAACACACAACCCAAACCCTTATGTGAAGCGTCGCTGAATATTACAAAATTCCCTTGATCATCTGGAAGTACCAACACCGGAGCTGTTACCAACTTCTGTTTTAACTCTTGAAAGCTATTTTCACATTCTGCACTCCATTCAAACTTTTGATTCTTTCTGGTTAACTTGGTCAATGGCGTGGCGATCTTCGAGAAATCCTTGACGAATCTTCTATAGTATCCGGCCAATCCTAGAAAACTTCGCACTTCCGTAGGAGTCTTTGGCCTCTCCCAACTCATAACTGCCTCAATCTTCGCCGGATCCACTTTAACTCCCTCATTTCCAATAACATGCCCCAAAAATTGAACTTCCTTTAACCAAAACTCACATTTGGTAAACTTGGCATACAACTTTTCTTGTCGGAGTATCTCCAATGCTATCCAGAGGTGCTGCTTATGTTCTTCTTCCGACTTAGAATAAATAAGGATGTCATCAATAAATACCACGACAAATTTATCCAAATACTTCTTAAATACTCGATTCATCAGATCCATAAATGCGGCCGGAGCATTGGTCAATCCAAATGGCATTACTAGGAATTCATAATGCCCATATCTGGTCCTAAATGCGGTCTTGGGAATATCTTCTTCCTTGATCTTTAATTGATGGTATCTCGATCTCAAATCAATCTTCGAAAAGCATTTTGCTCCCTTTAACTGATCAAAAAGGTCATCTATCCTTGGTAGCGGGTAGCGGTTCTTGATCGTTACTTTATTCAACTCCCGGTAATCTATGCATAGACGCATACTCCCATCTTTCTTCTTCACAAAGAGAACAGGTGCTCCCCATGGCGACGTACTTGGTCGTATCACTCCCTTATCCAATAATTCTTGTAGCTGGCTCGCCAACTCTTTCAATTCTGCTGGTGCCATCCTATACGGAGCCTTTGAAACTGGTTCCGTGCCTGGAGCAAGGTTGATCTCGAACTCAATTTGTCGATCTGGTGGTAAGCCTGGTAGTTCGTCGGGAAACACATCGGGGAACTCATGAACTACAGGAATATCTTCCATGCTGGGGCTGCCTCTCTCTGAATCCACTACATATGCTAGGAATGACTCACAACCTTTTCTAAGTAACTTCTTAGCCTGAATAATTGTAAGAAATAGTTGCTCTTGCCTCTGCCCCTTAAATACTACCTTCTCTCCACTCTTCGTTTTTAAATACACTCTCTTGGTCTTACAATTTATCTGAGCGCTATTCTCTCCTAACCAATCCATTCCTAAAATTATATCAAACTCTCCCAGCTTGAAGAGTATCAAGTCGGCTGAGAACTTATATCCCGAAATATCAATCTCACATTTTGGACAAAATTGATTCACAGGAATCTTCTCTTGGTTCGCAATTACCACATTTACTACCTCACTCATAACCGTTTTATCACATTGGAGCTTATCAATAAAAGATTTTGATATGAAAGATCTTGTTGCTCCCGAATCAATCAATACTTTAGCTTTGACATTATTGAGTAAAAGTGTACCTGCTATCACCTCAGAATTCTGAACAGCATCTTTCATCTTTAGATCAAATGTCCTTGCTGTTGCTTGCGGGGTTGGTGCGGGTGGTGGAGGTAATGCCAATACCTCAGCTGGCACGCTTGCACTGGTACTTGCCACGTTCATCAGAGCTCTGACTGGTCCTGTTGCCTTACACTCCCTAGCCATGTGTCCAGTCTTCCCACACTTGTAACACGTAACTCCTGGCTTCGGCATCTTGCACTCGTTTGCCAAATGTCCCTTCTGATTGCACCTATAACAGGTCATACTCAGCTTATTGCATACTCCGGGGTGCCTTCTTCCACAGTGCTTGCATTCTGGCCTCTGGAACTTGTTTTCTCCAACTTGCCCTTGGCTTGCCTGATTGTTCCCTTTTGATTCTTGCCTTTTGCCCAAATTTCCCTTCCTTTGAAAAGTTCCGCCCTTCTGGAAACCAATCCTCTTTACATTCCGATCTTGCGAACTTCCAGCTTCAGACTTTTCTCCATAAAATGGAACCTTCCTCTTCTTGTTATCCCTCTCTTTCCTTGACTGCATCCCATTATTCTCAATCAGAGCAGCTTTCTGTACTACTCCCGCATAAGTTTCAAGCTCAAACATAGCCACCCTATCTTTGATCCAAGGCTCCAATCCTTGCTGAAATTTCTTTGCTTTTTCCTCCTCAGTGCTGGTATACTTTGTCATAAACCTTGACAACTCAGTGAATTTCTTCTCATACTCCAATACAGTCATGTTCCCTTGCTTCAACTCAAGAAATTTTAGCTCCATCTGATTCTGCATGTACTTAGGGTAATACTTGTCCAGAAATAACTTTTTAAATCTCTCCCAAGAAACCTGCTGAGTGACTTCCATAGCTTTTACTGATTCCCACCAATAGATGACTTCTCCCTTCAAGAAGTAAGTGGCATACGGCGTCTTCTGATCGTCTCCTAACTGTACCAACTCAAAAGCCCTTTCCATCTCCTTGATCCATGTGTTTGCTATCACTGGATCAGTGGTATCATGAAATACAGGTGGATTCACATTCTGAAAAGCTTTGAAAGTGACAATTTGTCTAGGTGGTACTGGTGGTTCAGGTGGTTGGTGTGGCTCACGGTTATCTTGGTTTTCAATTCGTTGTTGAAGAGTTAGTTGTTGTTGAGCTATAGCATTGGTTTGCTGTTGCAAGGTTTCCAGTAGTCGAAGAATATTTGGGTCTGTGGTGAAGGTGGTTGTTGGGTTCTTCTTTTTGGGAGGCATGATCCTGAAATAAGAGTTATGTCAAAACAGATATGAATGATAAAATGATTCGAGGGTATCGCATGGCATTCTTGTTTACATATGGGGTCAAGTTTCCAAATTAAGCAGATATGATGATAAAAGCATAAAATAACAGTTGAGAGCAAATGGAACAATAGCACATAATTATTGAAATTTTAAAGGTCACAGTACATAGGATTGGGACATAGTCTGATTCTAGGAATAACAGGCTTATTTAAAGGAAAGACGGAAATAACTGGGGATTCCATAGAGTCTGATAGTACAACAACATGAAAGGTAAATGGAAAGAACTAAGGCTCCACTCCATCTGAACGGGGCTTGGTAGTCTTTTCCTCTCGAAGCGTCTTCACAATGCTCTGGAGCTCATCCGCCACCATCTGAATGACATACTGGCTGGTACGGTCCCGGTGCGCTGGCATCTCCTCCAGCTTAGTGTTGACGTACTGAACCAAGGTCTCAAGTCTCGCAGTCATCTGCTCCTTGGGCTTCCCTTCGTAGTTTCGGCTGTCCGGATACACGTTCTTCAGTCGGTCTATCAGTCGGTCGTACTTGCCCTGAAGCATGTCGAACTCGCGCCTCAACTCAGCATATACGGAGAAAGCAATAGTGTCGTCCGACCCAGAGGATGACGAGGAATGCGCCCTTTGCTGACAACCAATAAGAGGAGTATTAATAATAATTTACTTAACCTACTCTCTCGCATAATATCTATAACCTACACACAAATCCTATAACCTATTTGGGCTGTCCAGGGACTCTAAACCGTAGCTCTGATACCAAAACCTGTCACACCCCCAACTTAAATAGCGAAATAAATATAGCTATTACATCTTTTTAATGAAGAATACACAACCAAAATCCAAGATCTTACAGTTTAGGGTTTGGAACAGCCCAACACTACCAACTATTACATCTGATTACAAATACCGAGTCCTCACACAACTATTATTACTTATTCTACCTGAGCTCGAACATACGCATCAACATCACAGGTCTTACGGGCAGTCTGCTTGAATCTAACCATAGCTGCTAGCTGTAATATAAGGGTAAAGCAAGAAGTGAGCCAAAAGCTCAACAAGTGCTAATAGTACAACACAAAACATAAATCGAGATATACCTTTAGGAATGACAATGGAAAGACATAATCAATGATAACGAGAGATAAAACTTATGTGAGTTGGCATCATTTTTCTTGCATCAAAACAAATTTTAAAATCATTCTTAATCAAAATCATTTTATGACGCTACGGATTACAGCCGGTGATCAGCCGCGAAGTAATCCCGAACCTCGCTGGGTTCTAAAACATTATTGGGAATCCCTAGGCAACTTTTAAGCCTAATATAAGTGTGGAAAGGACTCGCGTCTCAGTCCAGATCCACCATTCAAAGAAAACATTTATCCCCCTTTGGGACTGAAAAATCCATATTTTAATCATTTTAAAAACTGATGCCGATTTATGACAAAATCTCTTTCGACTGTAATCATTTTTATCAAGGGATTATAGATCAACTTGAAACACTGGAAATATGACACTAAATCTCAGGGCCATGATCCACTAGACTTTACTATATTAGGGTAATTGAGAGGTTTCCATAAACAAGAACTTTGACAAGGAAATTGAGCAAGGCTATTGGATAATATGAAAGAGTAATGCCAAACTAGGCTTAAAGCAATGGTTGTAGACAAGGTATAGGTATTAGAACATCAAGAAGATAAGCATCACTGGTTCCAATAGGATAGAGGTGTTAAAATATAAAGAAAGCGATCATCAGTTCAAGATATAACAGGGTATCAAGCTTTAGGGTAAGGATAGGGTTATCAAACAATCATGAATGAATTTAAGAAATGATTGGCTTTTAGGTATCAAGATAAAGTTTCTATCGAGGTTATTTCAAGAGTTGAATCAAAGCATCAGGGTGCAATATCAAGATTTCTCAGGGATCAATAGCATGATAATCAAAAGGATCAATAAAGTATTATAACAAATCTCTATTTTATCATGGCATTATACTATCATGAAAGACTTTTGAACTACTTGCAATACATACTCGAGGGTTCATGGCATCTCTATGTAACTCAAAGATAAACAAAAGATACGCTTGATTTAAATATATCAAAATGACTCAGGATAATTGCATCGATATATATATGAACTGTTTACAGTAAATACGAAGGTCAAGTTGAATCACTTGCCTTGAGATAGACTGGTCTGGTCTGACTGGTAGGAGCAACAACCGGAGCTTCACTCGACTTTTATGGCAAGTTTTCCCTCGTCTCGAGATCCTACATAAATAATAATAATCCTCATTATAATATATTCTTACCATCTTAACCTATTTACAACTCGAAATTAAACATGGATGGCACTTAGGCCTATACGCACTTAATTCATATCCACCATTATATTTTCAAATGTACACACGTAGCCACATAATCACATATCGTATATTAATACCAAATAACATCATATACACCATAATGCCACACTAGGCTTGGATGATCTCGACTCACCACTTAAGTCACTTGGTCACTAACTAAACAAAGTCTTCAAATTTGGGCTTCCTAACTCAATGTGCCTTTCCTAAATTATCCAAAACCTATTGACCCTCACTTGTGCCTTTTTTTCTACTGACCTTATACTATCTTACAACTATGGTGGTCGACCTAATACTCACTTCTAAGTGTTCTAAAGCTATGTGATAAGTGGAAGTGCTCACTGGTGCAAATTTCAGAATGGTAACTAAGGTTTCTTGAGTGCATTAGACACTCTTAAACTACAAGTTTTTCTTCAAAATTTTTACACAAGACTCTCCTGACCTAAGGGCATCTCACAAGCTTGATGTGGCTCAAAGGCCTGGCTTGGGCCTTCTTGGGCCTAAGCTAAAAGTCCAAGGTTCCCCTGTTTTTCTGGGCAGAAAATGCCCTGACTTGAATTAACTTGTGACACATGGTTCTAGCTCATATCCTATGAATTATGGTTGGAAAAACTTCTCGGACATACCCTCTAACTAAGGCCCAATTGGGCCTAATGAGGGCCTACCCATGACATGGCCAAATCTCCCTATTTCTAAGTTGCAACAAAACTGTCCCCTGCTGGACAGATTTTGTTATTCTACTTGTGCACCTAACCAAATGACATGCAAACCTCCAACCAACTCCTAAAACCTATTATATACTCCCCATACTAACTTCTGGTAGCTTGGGCCTCAAAGTGCACATCAATGACATGGTCAAAACTCACTCTAAACCTCAGGGTACTAAACTGATTTTTCTGCAGAAACTATAACTCTCATTTTTCCAAGGCTTTGACTTGACAAACCTATCTAACAACAACTCAAAACTTAAACAAAGATTTATACATGGTATTCTACTGAACTAACTCCTTTATTCTCAAAATAACATTGGGTGAGATCATCCATGCCTAAAAACAACAACATGCAACTAAATATATAACATGCAACTCATGGAAAGCACATAACAAGATTTCGGCTAGGCATAAAGTTGTAAATGCTTGCAAAATCGACTTGCACCTAATACTTATACTTAATAATTATGAAATATAACTCCTTTTAAGTATTAATAAGAAATTCATCATGGAAACAATCTATTTAAGCACATCTATTTCGAATTTTATAGATAACAACATGATTTCGAAAAGAATAGCATGCAAAACATGGTTGATCATCATTTTAATGTCTTAAAACTAGCATGCATGGCTAAACATAAATTTATAATGAGATTTCAGTAGCATGCAAAGGATTTTAAAGCATGATATCTCCATAAAACACTTAGTTAGCACATATATATAATATATCTCATAGAGAGCTCTTGAATTCACAAGAATCAAGAGTTTCTCCTTGGAGATCACATAAGAACTACACATGCATCCATGGAACTTCAACTTCCAAGTCACAAAATACTTGGAAAGTATGTAATATGAATGTAGGTAAAAGATTTACACTTGGGAAGGTGAAGAATGAATTGAAAAATGAAAGGGGGGGTGGGGAATTGGCCTTCGGCCGAGAGCAATGTGGGAGGGGGGAAGAAGAGAGAAATTTTTATGGTGTGTTGGAGTGTGAAATGATGAATGACTTCTCTCCACTTTGATTTGTTTGTTTTATGCTATTTGGTTGACAAATAATGAGTGGAAGTGAGAACTTACAAAAATGTCCCTTGGCTAAAGTTAGGCCATTTTGCATGCAAGGCTAAGGTAGTAATTTGGTAATAATCAAATGAGTTAGTGGGGGTTGGAAAAGTCTTATTTGCCCTTTGAGAGAATAGAAAGATGATTTGCATGCATGGTCTCTTATGTAATTTGATAATTATAACAAATAAAATTTGTAAAGATTTATTTTTATAAAATAAAATACAAGTTCAAAAATTATAAAATTTATACCATAAAATAACTTGGATTTTTAGAGACTTTATAAAATCATTTTCAAAATTTGTGAACAAAATGCCTTTTAAAAGAAGATTTTTCCAAAGCTTAGAATATTCCTTATAAATCAAAAATAAAGAAATTAAATAAACTCTTGCTTTGAAAAATCATATACTACCCAAAGCAAATTTATAATGCAGAAATTTTCACTCACACAAACGTACAATCATTGAATATATTTTCATTTGACTTAATATTATACCAAATTCACAAATAATATTACATAAAATGCCGGTCGTAACATTCTAATCATCTGGCTTCTTTTTGCAGGATGAATAAGAATATTAACTCCTTACCTTCAAAATCAGGAGTTAAGAGTCAGTCTGTTAGATACAAACCACAAAATCCTTGTTTTCATTGTGGTAGTTTATGGCATTCCATTTATACTTGTAAGGAATATCATAGTTTGTACTATGATTATTATCAAATAAAACCTTCTTTGAAGAAAGTTTCCATTGTTCCTTCTAGTGTAAATTCTGATTCAAAGTCTGATAATGTAATTTCTGACAAGAAAAATGTTAATATAAACTATGATGCTAAATCCGCTGCAAATGTTAACAAACTTAATAAGACCAAAGGATCCAAGCAAGTCTAGGTCCTTAAAACTAATAATTAGTGGTCTTTGTGATTGCAGGGCAACATGAAAAATATTATAGTTCTGGACAGTGGATGTTCAGGACATATGACTGGAAATAAGGCCCTGCTATCAGACTTTGTGGAGAAAGCTGGCCCAAGTGTTTCCTATGGAGATGGCAACATTGGAAAAACATTGGGATATGGCAATATCAATCTTGGGAATGTCATAATTAAAGATGTAGCTCTGGTCTCAGGACTTAAACACAATCTGCTGAGTATAAGTCAAATCTGTGACAGAGGTTATCATGTTGATTTCTTTGAAGAACACTGTGAAATTGTGAGTAAATCTAAAGGCAAAGTTGTTCTGAAAGGATACAGGCGTGGTAACATTATGAAGCTAAGCTTTCAACAAGTACTGATGGTTCTGCAATTTGTCTGATGAGTAGAGCATCAATTGAAGAAAGCTGGAATTGGCACAAGAAACTTTCTCATTTAAATTTCAACAATATAAATGAACTGGTCAAGAAAGATCTTGTGAGAGGACTGTCAAAGTTAGTATTTGCTCCTGATGGCCTTTGTGATTCTTGTCAGAAGGCCAAACAAAGAAAATCTTCATTCAAGAGCAAGACTGAATCATCAATTCTTGAGCCTTATCATCTACTACATGTTGATCTATTTGGTCCAGTGAATGTCATGTCTATTGCAAAGAAGAAATATGCGTTGGTCATAGTGGATGAGTTCACCAGATACACATGGGTGTATTTCTTGCACACAAAAAGTGAAACTGCATCTATCTTGATTGATCATGTCAAACATCTGGATAAATTGGTCAAAGATTCTGTGAAAATCTTAAGGAGTGATAATGGTACTGAGTTCAAGAATTTGATGATGGAAGAGTTCTACAAAAACCATGGAATAAAGCAGGAATTTTCTGCTCCTGGTACTCCACAGCAAAATGGAGTTGTTGAAAGGAAGAATAGAACTCTCATTGAAGCTGCACGTATAATGCTTGAAGAAGCAAAGCTTCCAACCTATTTCTGGGCTGAAGCTGTGCAGACTGCTTGTTTTACTCAAAATGCAACACTCATTAACAAGCATGGAAAAACACCATATGAGATGGTGAAGAAAAAGAAGCCAAATCTGAAATACTTTCATGTATTTGGATGCAAGTGTTTTGTTCTCAAGACTCATCCTGAACAGCTATCCAAGTTTGATCTAAAAGCTGATGAAGGAATCTTTGTTGGATATCCACTTTCCACAAAAGCCTTCAGAGTCTATAATTTGAGAACAAAAGTGGTTATGGAATCTATCAATGTCTCTTTGATGACAAGAAGATTACTGGTCTTGAAGATTTCATTGATCATGATCAGCTGAGATTTGAAAATGAAGACTTAAATTCTGATACTGAAAATCCTGACAGTCTAAGTCCTGATACTGTAAACTCTGATGGATTAAACTCTGATGTTATTGAAACTGTGGTGACTACGTCAAAGGAAGATGCACCAATGCAGGGGGAGCATACTCAAGATCCTACCACATCTCAAGAAACATCAGAACATACATCTGGCTCTTCAAGTTCTGATTCATCAAGTTCTGATAAGCCAAGTTCTGATAGTGCTGAAAATCTAAATTCTGAAGAATCCAACTCAGAGAGCATAGTTTCAGGGGGAGCATCAGAAAATGAAATGAAGACAGCATGGATCATGGGGGGAGCATCCAGTTCTAGAGAAAACCTTCCATCTGCAAGGAAGTGGACAAAGTCACATACACCTGATTTGATAATTGGAAATCCTGATACGGTGTCAAAACTAGAACAGGTACTTCAAATGAATGTCTTTACAATTCTTTTCTCTCTCAGACTGAGCCAAAGAAAGTGGAAGAAGCTCTTCAAGATGCTGATTGGGTGCAAGCAATACAGGAAGAGTTAAATGAATTTGAAAGAAACAAAGTCTGGACCCTAGTGCCAAGACCAAAGAATAGATCTGTTGTTGGTACAAAGTGGGTATTCAGAAACAAAACTGACAGTGATGGCATAATTACAAGGAATAAGGCAAGGCTGGTTGCAAAAGGATATTCTCAACAGGAGGGAATTGACTATGATGAAACATTTGCACCAGTTGCTAGGTTAGAAGCCATAAGGATATTTTTGGCTTATGCTGCTCACAAAAGTTTACTGTCTTTCAAATGGATGTGAAAAGTGCTTTTCTCAATGGAGAATTGGAGGAGGAAGTATATGTTGAACAACCTCCAGGCTTTGTAGATTCCAAACATCCAGATTATGTCTACAGGCTTGATAAAGCACTTTATGGACTTAAGCAAGCTCCTAGAGCATGGTATGAGACTTTAGCTCAGTTTCTTCTGGAAAGTGGATTCAAAAGAGGAACAATAGACAAAACACTTTTCTACCTCAACCATGGAAAGGACTTACTTCTCGTCCAGATTTATGTTGATGATATCATTTTTGGGTCTACAAATGACAGACTTTGCAAGAAGTTTGCCAAACTGATGCAGTCAAGATATCAGATGAGTATGATGGGGGAACTTAGCTATTTTCTGGGCCTTCAAGTCAAGCAGAATGAAGAAGGCACTTTTATTTGTCAAACTAAGTACACCAGAAACTTGCTAAAGAAATTCGGAATGCAAGATTGTTCAAGTGCATCCACTCCCATGGCCACTGCAACAAAACTGGATAAGGATACTGGTAAATCAGTAGATATTACTGATTACAGAGGTATGATTGGCTCTCTACTCTATCTAACTGCTAGTAGACCTGATATCATGTATGCTACCGGTCTTTGTGCAAGATTTCAAGCAGATCCAAGAGAACCTCACTTAACAGCTGTGAAAAGAATTTTTAAGTATCTTAAAGGAACAGCTGATCTGGGATTGTGGTATCCTAGAGAATCAGATTTTAAACTAATAGGTTACTCAGATGCAGATTTTGCAGGTTGCAAAATTGACAGGAAAAGCACAACTGGAAGCTGCCAATTTCTTGGAGGCAGATTGGTTTCTTGGTTCAGCAAGAAACAAAAGTCAATTTCCACATTAACTGCAGAAGTAGAGTATATTGCTGTAGGAAGCTGTTGTGCACAGATTCTTTGGATGAAGAATCAGTTACTGGATTATGGGTTAACATATTTCAAAATCCCTATTTACTGTGATAATCAAAGTGTTATTGCTATGACAGGTAATCTAGTTCAACACTCTATGACAAAGCACATCAGCATCAGGTACCACTTCATAAGGGAACATGTGGATGAAGGTACAGTGGAATTGCACTTTGTTCCAACAGATCAACAACTAGCAGATATCTTCACAAAACCACTGTGTGAAGCCACTTTTACAAGATTGGTAAATGAACTTGGAATGGTTTCAGGTTCTTTTTCTAAATCTGTCTAGTTTTGTTTTGTTTCATTAGACTTTATGATCAGTATTTACAGAATGTAATCTCTTTGTGTATTCTGTGATTAATTGAAATATGCGTTCAAGTACTGATTGTTGTCTGATATATGTTTCTAAACTCTGATAAGTGATATGTCTGTTTAAGTAACTATTCAATCCTATGAGGATAACTGTGCTAGATACTGACCTAGTAGTCTTCAATAAACAAATGATCCCATGTAAGAAGTAATTATTTATGTGGAAATCTTATGACACAAGCAAATTCTGATAATTGAGCTTAGTTGAGTTTCTTTGTTTATCTTTTAATAAGTCACAAATTAA
>NW_027417548.1:0-95269 GCF_009905375.1 Apium graveolens | reverse complement strand
AATAAAATCCATACATATTACCAAATCATACATAATGTTGGATTAGCTCGATACCTTCCATGTCTAGATTAAAATAAGTACTAAAATTTTTTAAACACAAGAAAATGTTTTAAAAGGTTCTCAGACCAAAGATATCACAAACAATTATCTTCAGCCTAAACAGGGAAGCGGGTCTCCAACTCCTCTAAATGGATATCATTGTCATCTTCCTGCAGCTCCACATGATCTGATGCATTATTCTGCAAATAAGAATCAGACAATCTGTTTAGACTAGGTTGCCAACAATAAGGTAGACAGCTTTTGCTCATTCATCAAAATAGTTAACTACTTATATGTATCTAAATAATACAGGTTAAATGAATTTAGCTTGTAGTTTAAAGCAGCAGTAGTCAAAAAATAATAAAAATGTACAATACAACAAAATTATTAAAACAACCACAAGAAAAAATGACATAAAGAATTGATATATGTATATCTCCTGCAAGAGCTAGACCTGCAAGAGCTAGAGCTCACTGAATAAAATTAAAAATCCAAGTGTCTCAGATTTTGCTCACTGGAGTGAAAATCTGTTCTAACACTGAGGCGAAAATATTGTTAACAACCTTCCTAAATAACTCCTCTATTTCTTTTTATTATATTTTCTATTTTTTACAACTACAGAAATTACACAAATATGTATTCAAAAACTTCCAAATTTAATAATACTAACTTTGTACACAATAATATGCAGACTTTATCACTTGAACACCAGAATTGCATTTTGTTAATACAACTTCTAATTAACTTGGTTCCGGTAAATTAGCAGTGAGACTCAACCAGGTTACAAAAATAATGCACAATTATTTAACTAGTAAAATCATATAAAAGCGAGGGAGATATCAAAATCAAACTATGAGCACTAATTCTTGGCTACAAAACATATAACAACATTATGGTTAACCTAATAGCAAAACTAGTTCTTGGCTATGAAATGACATTAAGGTTCTAGGCTAATTATATGTTCTTGGATAGAAGTAAATTATTATATTTATAATCTTGAAGGTACGAGGTAACATTGAGATCAATTTGATTAAAGGTTAGATTAATTTTAAAACAACATACAACATTTTAACAAACTATCTCGCGTATCACCAAAAATCACTATTCAACTCTAAGACAAATCAGCAACTAAAAGCATAAATACGGCATACTCAAACACATACATGTTCATCGATCTCTCTACGAGTGCTCACAATTTCGATGTATCAGATAATAATCAAATGTTTAACGTAGTAGCAAAACTAGTTGTTAGGGGGGGCAGGTTATGCAAAGAGTTAATATTTAAGTAAAATGACATCAAGGTGTTAGGCTAATTACATATTCTCGCATGGAAGTACATTATCACCTTTTCAATCATGAAGGTACCAGTTAACATTGAGATCAATTTGGTTAAAGGTTAGACTATTTTAAAGTAACATGCGAACATTTTAACAAACTATTTCATGTATGAGCAAGAATCACACTTCAACTCTAAGACACAACAACAACTAAAAGAATAAATACGACAAACTCAAACTGAAAGCATATCCATGTTCATCTTTCTGCAAGTGCTTATAATTTAGCTAAATCAAATGTTTAATTAACCTTGTAGCAAAACTAGTTCTTGGCTACAATATCATATAAAAGCATTATGTTTGTATCATTACCTCTCGAATAGTCTTTTTATAACGCTCAAATAGAGGAGATGCCATTTGTGCTGCTATACGGATATACTCTTCCCATAAAATTTTAGAAGCAGGATCATCTCTGTTTGGAAAAGCACGAGTAGCCAAGTTCTGCACCTCTTTGTCAAGTCTAGCACGTGTCACCTCTATCTCCTCTAGTGCCTCAACCATGTTGGTCACCTCTGTCATGACTTTCCCAATAATATTATATGCACTGCTTGGAATGCGTTCTGGAATGCAAGCTAGAGTAGACTTAGAATTTGTATATTTGACAACCCCGTCCATTCCAAGAAGCTCTGAAAGTGAATGACGTGGAAACATAACCACTTTTCCCTTTTTTGAAGGATTAACCTCCAATAATTGCTCGACTTCCCGTTTTCTTTGAGATTCCTGAGATGGTACATTGCCCTCCTGAGAACTTCCCTCTTGCATATCACGCTCCATAACAACCTATAATACATAAACCATTAATACAATTGGAGGACCAGAAGCCATCACGTACATGAGCATATATTGTATCACAACACATACTAACAGCCTAGAGTAAGCAATATTTTTTAGAATAAGCAGGACTAAATGTTAATTAAAAATCTGAAGTCCGAAACAGTAGGAAAAATTAGGTGTAGTAGAACTCACATAGGTAGGAAAATTTTTAAATCTGGATTGCACAGATTTATGTGAAAATTAAATAAAATTATATTATGATGTACTAATAGAGAACAGAGGAATAATTTGAAGCATAATTTTGAAAGAAACAAGTGCAGGAAAAACATACTTTAAGTTTTTTCCCTATTTCTTCTGCTTTTCCTTTTTTCTTATAGGAAGCATCAAACTTTTCCAAGACAGTGAGAGGTCTTTCCAATTTTTCCTCTAGTTCCTGAAAAAATTTGAACAAACACATTACAAAAAAGCGTAATAAGTTGACCTAATTATATAACATTATACCTCATAACGATGATCAAATGGCTTTGCTCCAGTGCAGTGCTTAATCTCTAATTGCTTAACATTTTTCTTGCCATTTTCTGACATCTTAGAAAATCCCTCTGTCTCCCAGTAATCAACCAGACCATTCCATGCACGTTCAGATAAGAAATAGGGGATGCAATTACGTAGGTTTGCACTTGTGTCTCCCCTTTTATGCGCCTCCGCCACCATTTTCAAACCGTAAGCCTTCCAAGCATTCATATAACATTTTACATTATTTTTTAAATGCAGCCTGACCACTGCATCCCCTTCCAACTCTTTAATTTCATCGCCTCTGTATTCAGGTGGATACTCATAATATTCCTTTCAAACAAAAATATTAAAAAAGAAAGTCCATGTGTTATTTTACCAGTTTTAAGCAAAGAGTAAACAGATGGGAACAAGAAAATTTTTAACTACCAAAAAGATATCTTAATAATATAAACCTTACAATATCATTTGAATTTTGATCACTGTCGCTTAATGAATATGATTAAACAAAACTCTACTCACATAACAGAGACACACACCTTGTAAGTAGTAAACAAATCATTTTAAAATATAGAGATTCATCCAGGTTCATAAACAAAATTCTTAGGATATAATGCTATCTACTACATAAATATATTTGAAGGCTAAGCATTATTAAATCTACAAATGAAAAATAACAAGTGCTGAAAATGTGTATATTTTCATACCTTAAACTCCTTTATGCACTCATTTAGAAAAATCTCTCGAGCACGTCCCTTTTGTTTTGCAGTATCAAAATCCCAACGCGTTCTTACAATTGCCCTAAGTGTCTTCTTGTAACGAGACTGCTTGATGCTGTTAAAATAAAGGCAATTCTATAAATATTAGAGTAATAATTTTTTGCAAAATTTAACAGGACATAATATATATTTATAGATATATATTACTTTTTTTGTTTATGATGATTACTACTCCAAGTTTGGGTTCTCCAGGTTTGGGCTTCTTTTTGTAATCACCATCAGACACCCTGCGTGCAGCTCTTTCAAATGCAGTAGCATTACCCATAATTAGGTCATCTCCCTCACTGTCATCATTTTCTTCTTCACTATCCTCCTCATGCTCATCTTCATTACCTCCAGCAACTCCTCTAGTGCCTCCCTGACCCCGGCCTTGGCCTCGACCCCGACCTCCACCCCGACCCCCTACATAGTTGCTTTGTCTTCTATCTTCCCCTCTTTCAGTGACCCTACTCATAGCACTCCCAATAGCACTAGCCCTAACTGTCATAAAGATGAGAAAATAATCAGGATGAGAAAAGATTTAGCAACTTAAACATTTTATAGTTATAAAAAAAAAAAAAAAAACTATACCCCTGACTAAACACACGAACACAAACATACACCCCTGACCAAAAACACATAAGCCCTAATTAAACTAATAAGAAACACCCATAAAATCAGCTATCATCCGTAATTAGAGAATAAAACAACAACAGCTAAAAGCCCTAATTCAAAATTAGCTAAAATAAATTAAAACCCCATTATTACACCAATTGATTCGCACAAATCCAAAAAAATTGTGACCAAAACGAAGTTGAAAATCGAAATCAAAAAACCATTCAAAATCGTGATTAAAACGAAGTTGAAATCATACCTGTTGAGACGGACATCATATTTGGAAGAAGTTTGTAATAAGCTTGTGGAAGATTTGAGAGAGATTTGTAAAAAGTTCTTGAGAGCGGCGCTGTGAGAGGAAAGGGGAATAAGATACAAGCCTAATATATATGACCTAGGGGTACAGGACATTAGTTGTTTAGATCAATAAATTAAAACAACCAAAATTGGTTGTTTTAAATATGCTACATAAACCTGGAATAGCTACGGGAAGTTGTATCCTGCTAATTTAAAAAAACATAAATTAGTTTAATAATACATGTAATATATAAATCTAATCATTATAATAATAAATTTAAACATTAAGCAAAATAATTGCAATAATCTCCGTCTTAGTACAAATTTGATATTACTTAAAAAGAAATTAGACTAAGGCATATCATCATCGCTCTCACTTTCTTCATCATCAACATTCACGTATTCGTCCTTATTATTATCTTGTTCTTCATTGTAGTCATCCATGGAGTAATCATTCTCAACAAACCTCAAGTCAATAAAAAAATTCTTAGGATCATGAATAACCACCGGTTCGACGTGAGATGATGAAGCATTTGAAACATCATTTTGTAAAGCATCGTCATTTGAGAGCGAGCTCTTCTTTGATGCCACTTCTTCATTGACAAAACGACTTTTCGTTGTTAAAACCGTGTACCATGGTGATTTTGCACTTGAAATACTTTGAGCATAATAAACTTGATGAGCTTGACTCGCCAAAATGAACACATCTTCGGCATTTAACGTTGATCTAATGTCCACCGTAGTCATCCTATTTCTATCCACTTTGACATGTGTTGTATGATCAAACCAATGACATTTTGAATAATACAACTTTATGTCCATTATGGTAGTGAAGCCTCAAGAATTTCTTCAATGTCGACCATAAATTGTTTTGAAAACTCTCCTTATAAGAAGGTTCCTACATATAAATGAATACATATTAAGTACAAATAATACATCAATATAATGAGTAAGATAATAAAATGATAATGTATATTAAATAAATTCAAGAATATATTATATTTCTTACCAATAACAAGCACACCCGGAATTTGGTGAAGTGCGTTCATTAGACTTTGCACATCCAATTTATAACCATTGCAATGGCAACCATTATAAATATCAACGTCACGCATTGGACCCCTTATCAAATCCTTAAATTTTTGTTTGAGTTTTGGATAATCCGCTACCTAGTTATATAATGAATGAACCATATATGTAAGTGCGCTACACTATTTAAAGACAATAAATTTTTTTTGTATAAATGTATTTAGACACATACCCTTTTTTCAAACCAATTTGTGAATCGATCTTTTTGAAATCTTTCATTTGCTACATCATCAAATTCGGGGTATTGTTTGTGCACCAACTTGTGAAATTCACTATAAAATAACAATAAACTAATAAGATAAAATAAAATGAAAAGAACAAAATAATATGAGTTAAAAAATATTACCTCAAGTACTTTGCAACCTCCGGTGTATTAATAAGAACATAGTATTTGATAAGTCTATCTTCATCCACACTCAAGATTCTATGTCCTTTTCTTACAATGGGTTTCGTGGATGTGTGTAAACACTTAACAAGTTGGGATCAATGCACTTTTTAGGTGCCTCAAAACGACGGAGCTGATTATGCACTGCTTCAATTTCAGATTCAAAATATAGTGAGCAAAAGTGCACACACTCCTCTTCGATGTAGCGTCAGCCATTGAACCCTCCGGATATGCTTTGTTCCTTACTTTCATCTTCAATCCATGCAAGAATCTTTCAAAAGGATACATCCATCTATATGTAACAGGACCACCCAACTTACACTCAGTAGCTAAATGTAGCGGCAAATGCTCCATCGGGTCAAAGAAACCAGGAATATAAATGGTTTCGAACTTAGACATGATCCTCACTACATCTTTCTCCATTTTTAACAAATCAGAGTATCTCAAGGTAGATGAGCACAGATCTTGAAAGAAGTTAGACAACTCAATAATGGCATCACCAACTTGTCTTGGTAGCAAGTCACGACAAACAATGGGCAACAATTTTTGCATAAAAATATGACAGTCATGTGATTTCATCCTCTGAATAGTATGTTTTTCAAGATTCACACACCTAGATATATTTGAAACATACCCATCCGGAAGTTTAAGTGTTAGAATCCAGCCTAACAACTTATCAACTTGTTCCCTCACGAGTGCATATGGAGCAGGTGGCATTGTCTTCCCATCCGGAGTCCACAACTCACGCCTAATACCAAGTTCCTCACAATCATGCCTTGCTTTTAAGTTATCTTTTGTCTTGTTCTTATCATTCAGCATTGTGTAGAATATGTTTCAAACACATTCTTTTCGGTGTGCATGACATCAATATTGTGTCGAAGATTAAGTGTCTCCCAATACGGGAGCTCAAAAATGGAGAATAATGAGTCCAATTATGAGCCACACCATAATCCCTGGGTCTTCTTTTGGTTAACTTTCCCGGAGGAGGAAACTGTATAAGATCACATGTAGTCTTTGCCCTTGTTCCCGAATGTCGAGCTGTAACAGATCGTACCTCTCGTTTTCCAAACTTTGTGCTATTCCTCAAAGGATCACCCGGTTCCAAAAAATATCGAGCAGTGCCAAAGAAAGAAGTTTTACCACCATTCTTGAGTTTGAAAGCCTTTAACGTCTCCACTACATACATGACATGATAATTTACCCTTTGTTGACCATCCACTTAACATTGCAAGTGCTGGAAAGTCGCTAATCGTCCACATTAGTGCTGCCCTCATCTGAAAATTTGTGCGTGATGACCTATCATATGTCTCCACCCCTGTATGCCATAACATCTTCAGTTCATCAATTAACGGACGGAGATAAACATGTAGGTCTTTTGTAGGATCAGTGGGACCGGGAATAATGAGAGGCATGAACATGTATGGAGCTTTCATGCACATAGATGGTGGAAGGTTATAAACAACCATAACCACAGGCCATACAGTGTAATCCCTTGCTAGTGGATCACGAAATGGGTCAAATCCATCACTAGAAAGGCCAAGTCTGATATTCCGTGCCTCTTTTGCAAACCTCGGAAATCTAGCATCAAAGGCTTTCCATTCATCTCCATCTGCTGCATGAGATAATTGACCTTCAACTACAACTCTGTCATGGTGCCACGTCATACACTTAGCAGTTTGCTCAGACATGTATAAACGTTGTAGTCTCGGTACTAGTGGAAAGTATCGCAAGATCTTTCTTGGAATCGACTTCTTCTCACTATCTTTTCGATCCTTAAATCGATTTGTATGACATATGTCACAACATGTCTTCTTACTGTTTTCCTTGTAAAATAACATGCAATCATTCTCACAAGCATCAATCTTTTCGTATCCCATATTCAATCCACTTATCATCTTTTTCACATCATAATAGGTCTCGGGTAGATTGTGGTTCTCGGGAAAAACTGATCCATAAGTTGAAGTAACTCATCAAACCCCTTATTACTACAACCATGTTTGTTCTTAAAATACAACAACTTGTTCACGAATGATAAAGTGGTAGAACTAGAGCAATTTGGATAAAGTGGTTCAGAAGCACCATCCAACATATCATAAAAGTTTTTTGCTGTTGCATTGGGTTCCTCCTCACCATTCCCAAAATTTTCATGTGCATCTGCAAAGTCTCTAAGCATGTCATGCGCATCATACATATCATCATCTCTACAAGTCTCGCCTTCAACACCGGAGCTATCCTTCTCACCATGAAAAATCCATCTAGTGTATGACTCCATAATGCCGTGTCGATACAATCATAAGTTACATTATCAGGTAACTTATACCATATATTTCCACACTCTTTACATGGACATCTTATCCTCCCCTTTGAATCAACATCCCCTTTTAAAGCAACTCTAATAAAATTTTGTACACCAAGTTTGTATTCCTCCGTTATATTATTTCTTGCATCGAACCTCTCATTCATCCATCTTCGATCGGATGACATCTAAAATATTGCATGTAATTTAATTTAGTAATTGTAGTAAAACCAAGAAGCTAATTATTATATATATAAATTATTATTTATTTATATAAATAATAACTTATATATTTCTCAATAATTAATATAATTGATAGTATCAATTTATAGCTCATTATTTCTCAATTATTTTAACATATTTAATAACAAGTAATAATAACAATAATTTTTTCAATCTAAGTAAGATAGTCAACATCAATTTATACAAAAAAGCATGTAATATTGGCATAACTAACAAAATTGATACAATTATCACAACAAGATCTAAAATAATTTATGAAACAAAACTTACTTGACATGAAAATTGGCAAAATTGAAGTTTGAGGGAGGCAAAGATATGAGAGAAAATTGTAAAGAGGCAAAAGGAAAATGGAGACAACGAAAAAGAAAGGATACTGACAGTAGGGTTTACAAATTTATGAAATAAATTCAACCAAAAATGGTTGAAAATAAGGGTTAGGTGGCTTGTAAATAAATGTGTCACTGATTCATTGAGCAGCTAATTACTATACCTTTTGCTATTATTAGTTAGAATAAACTTAAAGTATATTTCTTGGTTTCTTGATGACTTTAAAAATAAATAGAATAATTTTTTATATTTAAATAGTAACACGGACCTTAAAAAAATTTATTTTTTTATAAAATCAAGTCTTTGTTACTATTTAGGGGACACATGCATAATTAACTCCATACTAATTTTTTATGAATTTATAAAAATTATTAAATACTTGCTATTTTTTTATTAAAGGAGTTGACTGAGTAGTTGAATACAAATTCATAATTATAAAGGTTACTAGTTTTATTGTTAGTATTGGCTCATATAATTTTAAACTGTACATTTAGATGTCTTTTTTATCATACATTACTTTTAGAAATCAATATATAGTTATTTGTCATTTCTTATAAAATCAGCATTTTTTATTAAAAAACAACCACATTCTGTTGTTTTTATAACCCAAAAATAAAGTACAGATAAGACTCTCGCAAATATAAATTCAACCGGATTTAGTATTGGTTGAATTTACAATTTGGTGGGAAATTTCCCGCTTAAATGAAAAGAGTCTTATACAAATTCAACCAGAAACGGTTGAATTTATTTCAGTTAAATTTAATCGGCTGAAACTATTTTTTGGAGGGAAGTTTCCCGCTTAAACGAAAGAGCTTTATACAAATTCACTAGAAACTGTTGAATTTATTTCGGTTGAATTTAAACGGTTGATTTTATCTTTTCGGTGGGAAGTTTCCCGCTTTCTGAAATAATTGCTTGTCCAAAATCAACCGGATACAGTTGAATTTGACATCGGTTGATTTTATCGGTTGAATTTAGTGTCGGTTGAATTGTCCGGTTGAAATTAAGTTTGGGTCAAAGCTCATATCATCTTGACTGCGTATTCAACTGGATCCGGTTGAATTTACGGCCGGTTGAATTTAATCGGTTGAATTTAGCCGGTTTTTCTAGTAGTGAGTATTGTCCGGGTCATCTCTGAAATCCATCAACTTACGAGCTTCACCGTAGATTAGCACCACTAATAGTTTCTTGCAAAGACTCTTTATAACTTTTCATGAATGACTGAATTTGAAAAATTAATAGATAAAAATCAAAATTTTCAATATTCCGTCAAGCAGCCGAACAAATAAAGTTAATTTAAGAAAGTCTATGCAATAAGATTCCGATTTCTTTTGTTTCATAAACAGTCCACAAAATAATAATAACGCTTAAAATTTGACTTTGCTTCAGGGCATTTCCGAGGGACAATTATGATGATAGAGAGGTAGGGTTATGTATATCTTGTTGATCATGTCGGTAAGATCTTTGGTATCCGGCCTTTTGCATGATAGATGATTGATCGTAGGTGGAGTCACTATTGGACACATTTTATTTTCTCCGCCTACAAACTCTCCAATTAAAAACATGCATTACCAATCTTTATGAGCTCAAACCTTTACATAAGATCGTCCCCAATACACTTCACTCACAAGATAACTAGTGCATAATGGAATGCTATGTGGAAAGTAGTGGCAAATCATTCAGCGCATTTGACAATTTATCATATTTTATTAGGTTTTTATGCACATGATTCATTTTCACAACCAATACAATAAATTACATTATTTAATTAAGAATATATTTGTTATTCTTGTTGCACATAATAATAACAATTTTTTTCCTAAAAACAGTTAAAATGCTATTTGGTAAACTTTAAAATTTGCTTTTATGAAAAATGTTTTGTCCCAAAATATGTTTTTAGAGAAAACAAGTCTCCCATTCTTTAAAAAAAATATTTTTCAATTTTTACGAAAAGGAATTGGCGATTTCTCTATCAAACCTCATCACATTTTTTTAAATCAAAACATATAAATATGAAAAATATTACCATACAATCATTTAACTTTTACAATCTCGCTTTTTATAAAAGCAATCCAAAAAAAGTTCAAAGAGTCTAATAAGTATTTCCTCTGTCTACATGCATTAGCACGTATTTTATATTCTTGTAAAATATGATTTTTAAATAATTTTAAATATTTTTTTAAAATAAAAATATAATATTTAAATTTTTATACAGAAAATGAAAATTAAAAAAAAAAATATTATAAAATTATATTTTATAATAATTTTAAAATACATGAGAAGTATAAGGAAAATTTATTGAGGAGGACGCAACCGGATAGAACAATGGACAATTGGATGTTTTTTTTGTACTGATAAATCTTACTCTTTTCTCTGGTTATAAAAACAAACGGAATCAATGATATCTCATGAACTGGTTGTATCTTTCGGATTTTCTGTGAGAAGGCTCCTAATTACAAATTTTAATCCAGGCTAGTGTTTTATTTATTCTCCTTATATGTTCTATTATTCTGTTCATACAAGTTTTAGTCACGTAATACTTTCTATTCATGTGCTTTTACCATGTTTACCATTAAATTTTTGAAAGTGTTCAAGTTTTCTCCATTTTTGTCAATACTTTTTGTTCTACAACTAAACAAAATGGGCCAATTACGACGGCCAACTTACGATTGAAAAAAATGCGCGCCCAACTTACGACGAAAAAAACTAAAACGTCGTAATTATTTACGACAAAACCCAAAACCGTCGTAAGTTTAGTATTTTATTTATAAAGTTATGCACGACACGATTAAACAAAAATAATTTGAAGTTGCGACGATTTAAACATTTCGTCGTAAGTTAATTATTTTTATTAAAATTTTAAATTGAAATTGAATAAAAAAATATTTTATCTAAATTTAAAACGAAATATTGCGATGGAAAAAATCGGATTGTCAAATTTACGACGGAAATTGAAATTCGTCGTAAGTTATCAAAGAGGGAAATTCAACTTTTACTAAAACATTTTGGTGGGAAAATAAAATCATTTGAAGTTACGACGATTTGAACATTTCGTCGTAAGTTAAATATTTTTATTAAAATTTTAACTTGAAATTAAATTAAAAAATATTTCATCTAAATTTACGACGAAATATTTGTGACGGAAAATATTGGAACTGTTAGAAAATGGAAAGTTTGAGACATATTTTATATATGTTCTTGATATGATTTCCGGAAACTAACACTTGGAGGTTGTTCCTTGACATGAGGACTTAAACTTTCATATTTGGATCTAAGATATTTTCTTAGTGGAATCCATGAATATATTGAGACAAAGTTGCTTGTTTGAAATGGGTTATGGGGATTTTGTTCCACATTGGTATTGTAAAAGAAAGATATTGAGTTTATATAGCATCTTGTGTTAGTGTTGTGTACAACTACTAGCATAAGTGGAATGTTTGTGTGGCCTAGTGCTAGTGGGAACTCTTATATTTTTCTTTTCTATTACAAGTTTAATTATTTATATTTATTATTTAATTATTAATATAAAATATATTGAGTAAGGATTATTTTAATCATACTCTGAATATATTTTGTAATATTAATATTAATTAATCAGGATATAATATAAATAATAAGGAAAACCCATTTTGTTTACTTTTTCTGTTTTGTTACTTGGTGTACCACATCGAGTAAAATAGAAGAAGAGCAACTTGAGATGCCTATATATTGAGAGGTATACTTGAGATTAAAATGATACAAGTCTCGGTGCCTACCTCGCAAACATATATGAGTTGCATAGGTTTTTTGGGCAAACTAAGGTGCGAGTCGCCGTTGATCATTGTTGTTTCTGTGGCCAGATTGATCTGTTGTTGTTTTATCCTGGAAGCGATATTGCTGCATTCCATCACAGCTTAAGTGGGGGCCAATAATCTCTTCAAGAACAGTCAAGTCCTCTTGAAGGGTTTGGCGACTCAGCTGTTGTGTTCTTCTTCTTATCAGAATTTGGAAAGCGATAAAAGATAAGTTTTCTTTACTTTCTTTGTCAGTTACAGTCTTTATAGTTTGTTATTGCCTTCGTGTTTTGTTTCGTTAGTTGGTTATTTGCCATGTTCTTGTTATTATATATATAACTGCCCATTTTTGCTGTGTAGTTAGAATTATACCCAACAATCTTGAAGAGATTATAGTTATATATAGTTAATTAGAAAGATGGTTAACGAAACTGCTGATGTTCCTAAAATTGTTGAGACTGGTTTTGGTTCTGGTGGTACTACTACCATTGACTGGACCACGTATCGTTTTCCCCATCCAATTGATTTATCGGGTATGCCTAATAAATTCAGTGGTGGAGCTTCTTTTTCTCGTTGGCAGAAAAAAATGAAGCTCTGGTTAACGGTTAAGGGTCTATGATTAGTGGTACAGTATGATCCTCCTGGGTTGGATCAAGAGAAAGCTGAATCTGTTAAGGTTTATGTTTTATGGGCTGAGAAGGATGGGGTGGCTAGGGCAGCCAATTTTGGCATCCTTGGAGAACACCTTGTTCGATGTTTATTCATCAGATGCCTATACTGCTAAAGTCTTATGGGATAAGCTGGACCAAACCCATAATACTGATTCTCAAGGATTTGAGAAGTATTATGTGGCTAGGTTTCTTGATTTTAAGCTGGTGGATGGAAAATCCATGACTGAACAGGTTCATGAGTTTGAGATGTTAGTTCATGATTTGGGTGAGTCCGGTATGGTCTTGCTTGAGAAGTTTCGAGTGATGTCTGTGATTGAAAAGCTCCCTAAGTCTTGGGAAGAGTTTGCTCTCTCCCTGAAAAGACAGAAAGGAGAGATCACATGGACTAACTTGATGTTGGACATCTCAGTACAGGAGCAGCACAAGTCCAAACAGGGACATGTGTTGCCTGTGGAACATGGGAGCTCGAAGGTAAATGTAGTGACTGTAGGACAGAAAAGAAAGGTAGTCACTAAGAAGGCTAACACTAAACTTGACAAGAACAAGGATAAGAAACCAAAGACGAACAAACCATGTTGGTTTTGTGGACGGGTTGGTCATTGGAGCAAGGACTGTCCAAGTAAGAAAGCTAAGAAAGCTGGAGTGGTAGCTCAAGCAAATACTGTGCTTGGACTTGGAACCACGAGTGGGCCAGTAGCTAACATGGTCATTGGTGAGGTTGTTGCCTCTGGAACCGATGACGGGTATGTTACTTACAACCCTGTACTACTTTCCGCTTATCTGTCACATGAGTGGTTGATTGATACTGGAGCTAATGTACATATTTGTGCTGATATTAGCTTGTTTGTATCTTATCAACAGAGTCATGGAGTGACAGTGACGATGGGGAATGCTAGTGTTGCACAAGTGCTTGGAATAGGAAACGTGGACCTGAAGTTTGCTTCTGGGCGGATTCTATCTCTCACTAGAGTGTATCATGTTCCCTCTATTCGTAGAAATATTATAAGTGGAAGTTGTTTAGTTAAAAACAGCTTTGAACTTTCTTTGAAGTGTAATAAAGTAGTTATTACTCATACTGGTACATTCTTTGGCAAGGGTTACTTGTCTAATGGTTTGTTTTTAATAAATGTTGAACCCGTTTTGGGTGGTTTTATTAATGATAGTGTTGCACCTTCTGTTAATTGTGTAGAATCATCTGATCTGTGGCACTTACGACTTGGTCATTTAAATTTTGGTGATCTAAAGAATATGATGAATTTAGAGTTGATTCCAAAGTACGCCGTTAATAAGAAATCTAAGTGTCAAGTATGTGTAACTGCTAAACAAACAAGGAAACCTTTTCATAATGTTGTTAGGGATTCATACTTGTTAGATTTAGTGCACTCAGACATATGTGAATTTGGTGGTGTGTTGACTAAGGATCACTGTAGATATTTCATTACCTTTATAGATGATTGTAGTAGATATTGTTATGTTTATTTGCTTAAACATAAGAATGAAGCACTAGATAAATTCATTATGTATAAAAATGAAGCTGAAACACAAATTGGAAAAGTACTTAAACGTTTGAGGTCTGATAGAGGTGGTGAGTATACGAGTACCTTGTTTAATGAATTTTGTGCAAACAATGGTATAGTTCATGAGGTTACTCCACCATACACACCTGAGTCTAATGGGTGGCAGAACGAAAGAACAGAACTTTTAAAGACATGATTAACAGTATGCTAATTAATTCTGGGTTGCCTAAGTACATGTGGGGAGAGGCTCTGAGTACGGCTTGCCATATTCTGAATAGAGTCCCTCTGAAACATATGAACAAGACACCATATGAATTATGGAGAAAGCGTAGGACAAGTTTGAGTTATCTTCGTGTGTGTGGGTGCCTTGCTAAGGTGCTTTTTCCTGAACACAAGAGAAAGAAACTAGGTCCGAAAACTGTTGATTGTATCTTTCTAGGCTATCTTGAAACCACAACTGCTATGAGATTTTTAGTATTAAAATCTGACATAGATGGTATTGTGGCGAATATGATAGTTGAGTTTCGTGATGCAACTTTCTTTGAGGAAGTATTCCCAATGAAGACTGGTATATCTTTGGGTAGTTCTGAGGATGATCCCACTCACACATCAAGTTCTATTCCTGATCATGTGGAAAAGATGACAAATGTGGGGGTGGATCCTGGTAGTAGCTCTACTCCTAACAAAGTAGAGGAACCTAGAAGGAGTAAGCGTGCAAAGGTAGTCAAGGACTTTGGAAGTGACTTTATCACTTACAATGTCGAGGATGAGCCTTTAACTTTCCGTCAAGCCAAGGATTCTTCGGAGTCAAGGCATTGGAAAGGCGCTTTAAAGAGTGAAATTGACTCAATTGTTTCAAATGGAACATGGGAGTTAGTTGATCTCCCTCCAGGGTGTTCTACTATTGGATGTAAATGGATCTTCAAGAGGAAGCTAAACCCTGATGACTCAATAAATAAGTACAAGGCTAGGCTAGTTGCTAAGGGCTTTAGGCAAAGGGAAGGCATTGATTATTTTGATACATATTCTCCAGTTGCCCGAATGACAACAATCAGAATGCTTATTGCATTGGCTTCTGTACATGGTCTTATCATCCATCAAATGGATGTAAAGACAGTTTTTCTTCATGGTGACCTTGAAGAAGAGATTTATATGGATCAGCCTGAGGGATTTGTTGCTTCTGGTAATGAGAGTAAAGTATGTAGACTAGTCAAGTCCATCTATGGCCTTAAACAAACACCTATAGACTAGCATAAAAAATTTGATGAAACTGTTTTAGACATCGAATTTTTTAGTTAATGAAAGTGACAAGTGTGTCTACTATAAGGTTAGAGATAATGATTGTGTGATCGTGTGCTTGTATGTAGATGATATCTTATTATTTGGAACCAATATTGAGATTATTAACAAGACAAAGAGTTTCTTGAAGATGCACTTTGAGATGAAGGATATGGGTGATGCTAGTGTGATTCTTGGGATCAAGTTGACTTAGTCAACTGATGGAATAACTTTGTCACAATCTCATTATATAGAGAAATCTATACTTGAGAAGTATGGTTATGAGTAAAGTTCTATGGAGTCCACCTTTTAATTGGAGTCCTCGGAGTCCATCTATGTTCTGTAAATAAAATATCTTTTAAAACGTGTTATCTTGCAAAACATGTTTCAAAAATATCATTACTTCAATAAAATCACGCAAATCTCATATATTTACAAGTATAATATGTATGTTCTGCAACATGAACATTTATGTTCTGCAAACTAAGCATGTTTTGTATAATAATATATTTTACAACGTTCTACTTGTAAAATATATGCAATCTGCATTTTCAATAAAATTGTGATATTTTTAGAATATCATTCGAAAAATAATATATTTTGCAACAATTTAAGCTATATTTTACTTGCAGAACATATATGGACTTCAAGGACTCTAATGAAATAGGGAACTCCATATAACCAAACCCTGGTTATTCAAATTATAGAATCGCTAGTACACCATATGATTCAAAAGTTGCCTTAGTCAAGAATAGTTCAGGAGTTCCTGTGTCTCAGTTAAAGTATTCTTAGATTATTGGGAGTTTGCAATATCTTGCTAATGTGACTAGGCCAGATATTTCTTATCCTGTGTCTAAGTTGGCTAGATATACAAGTTGTCCAAACAAGACTCATTGGGAGGCACTGGATAGAGTTCTTAGATATTTGAAGGGAACTATTTCCCTTGGCTTGCATTATCGGAGATTTCCGGGGGTACTCGAGGGGTACAGTGATGCAAGTTGGATAGCTAAGAAATCTGGTTCCAATAGAGTGACTGGATATGTGTTTACCCTTGCGGGTGGAGCAGTGTCCTGAAAGTCTTCTAGACAGACTTTGATTACTCGGTCTACTTTTGAGGCTGAGTTGTGTGCACTTGATGCCACGGGGACAGAGGCTGAATGGTTACATGGACTCATGAGTATGTTACCTGTAGTAAGCAAGCCGCTTCCTGCCATTTCTGTTCATTGTAATAGCCGTACAACTATCGACAAAGTCAGAAGTGTAAAGTATAATGCTAAAACAAAGAGACACATCCAAGTTAGACTAAAGTCTATAAGGGGTGTTGTGTCTGATAGGATTATTGCTATAGAGTTCAAAGGAACTCAGGATAATATAGCTGATCCGCTGACTAAAGGGCTTGAGCATGCTATAGTCCTTGAGTCGAGGTTGGGGATTGGACTGGTAACCCATCATAATTCATCAACAGCGGGAACCCAATACACCTGAGAGGAGATCCCTCGAAGTGTATTCAATGTGGTAATAACAATTTGTAAGGATGAATTGGTAGTACCTCTACCATATACATTTAGATACTTATGTATCTGAGTCTATTCTCTATAAACCTTAAGAGGTACTTGAACTGCTAGTTAGCAAGAGTTATTTGAACTCTGAATGGGGTCAAGTCGTTTCACGAGATAATAGCAGTACATCTCTGGAGATGCCCAGCTAAGCGAATATAATTGTGTGGTCGCAATTAGAGGAAAGGGTTATTCCTCGAAACATTCGACGAACAGGATCGAGACATGACCATTAATGTCTCAAAGCCGTAGATTGACACCATAGCCTTTGACTTGTCGTCGTCTATGGAGTGTGGTTACACCCAAAGGGTAAAGATTCAAGGTGAAACATTCCATCTGTATCCGGTAGCCATCGAAGTAGAGGACTTAGGAGGGTTCAAACCCGGGAGGGTACCGACTCTGAAAAGCAAGTCATGATAAAATCTGGTATGCAATTTAATTATGGATTTATGGGGGATTGTTAAAAAATGGAAAGTTTGAGACATAATTTATATATGTTCTTGATATGATTTCCGGAAACTAACACTTGGAGGTTGTTCCTTGACATGAGGACTTAAACTTTCATATTTGGATCTAAGATATTTTCTTAGTGGAATTCATGAATATATTGAGACAAAGTTGCTTGTTTGAAATGGGTTATGGGGATTTTGTCCCACATTGGTATTGTAAAAGAAAGATATTGAGTTTATATAGCATCTTGTGTTAGTGTTGTTTACAACTACTAGCATAAGTGGAATGCTTGTGTGGCCTAGTGCTAGTGGGAACTCTTATATTTTTCTTTTCTATTACAAGTTTAATTATTTATATTTATTATTTAATTATTAATATAAAATTTATTGAGTAAGGATTATTTTAATCATACTCTGAATATATTTTATAATATTAATATTAATTAATCAGGATATAATATAAATAATAAGGAAAACCCATTTTGTTTACTTTTTCTGTTTTGTTACTTGGTGTACCACATCGAGTAAAATAGAAGAAGAGCAACTTGAGATGCCTATATATTGAGAGGTATACTTGAGATTAAAATGATACAAGTCTCGGTGCCTACCTCGCAAACATATATGAGTTGCATAGGTTTTTTGGGCAAACTGAGGTGCGAGTCGCCTTTGATCATTGTTGGTTCTGTGGTCAGATTGATCTGTTATTGTTTTATCCTGTAAGCGATATTGCTGCATTCCATCACAGCTTAAGTGGGGGGCAATAATCTCTTCAAGAACAGTCAAGTCCTCTTTAAGGGTTTGGCGACTCATCTGTTGTGTTCTTCTTCTTATCAGAATTTGGAAAGCGATAAGAGATAAGTTTTCTTTACTTTCTTTGTCAGTTACAGTCTTTATAGTTTGTTATTACCTTCGTGTTTTGTTTCGTTAGTTGGTTATTTGCCATGTTCTTGTTATTATATATATAACTGCCCATTGTTGCTGTGTAGTTAGAATTATACCCAACAGGAACAACCTATTTACGACGGAAATTAAAATTCGTCGTAAGTTATCAAAGAGGAAAATTTAACTTTTTCCCAAAAATTTTGGCGGTAAATTTGACTTTTCTCAAAATTTTGGCGGTAAATTTGACTTTTCTCAAATTAGCACATGATTTTTGATAATTTCAATTTTTAAAAAATATTAGTTCATGATCCAACCATATTAATGTCAACATTTATTTGTTTGGGTGACATTTCAAGAATTTCAGAAAAAATTAAATATTTTTATAAAATAATTTACTATGAAACATTGATTATATCACTAATATATATATATATATATATATATATATATTGTCATCCATACGGTTGTATCGATGAAAAATCAAACCATATATATACCATATTAATGTCAATATATAATATTGACTAGTTAGCTATACTAGTCGAACTGATGCTTGACTGTTAAAATGTCAAACCAAATAAAATTATTTTGATATGAAATTTTGGTTACATCACTAATATCTATACCTATTGAAATCCATATATTTGGATCGTTGATTTTTTTTAAAATAATCGAAACACTAATTCAGGATTCAACACTAGTTAGTTGTACTAGTCGAACTGATGATTGACTTTTAAAATGTCAAACCAAATAAAATTATTTTGATATGAAATTTTGGATATATCATAATATATATCTATTGACATCCATCCGGTTGGATCGTTGAAAAATATTTTTAAAATAATCGAAACACTAATTCAGGATTCAACACTAGTTAGCTGAACTAGTCGAACTGATGTTTGACTGTTAAAATGTCAAACCAAATAAAATTATTTTGATATGAAATTTTGGGTACATCACTAATATATATATCTATTGACATCCATACGATTGGATCGTTGAAAAATATTTTTAAAATAATCATAACACTAATTCAGGATTCAACATTAGTTAGCTGTACTAGTCGAACTGATGTTTGACTGTTAAAATGTCAAACCAAATAAAATTATTTTGATATGAAATTTTGGTTATATCACTAACATATTTATCTATTGGCAACAATACGGTTGGATCGTTGAAAAATATTTTTAAAATAATCGAAACACTAATTCAAGATTCAACACTAGTTAGCTGTACTAGTCAAACTGATGCTTGACTGTTAAAATGTCAAACCAAATAAAATTATTTTGATATGAAATTTTGGTTATATAACTAATATATATCTATTGACATCTATAAAGTTGGATCGTTGAAAAATATTTTTAAAATAATCGTAACATTAATTGAGGATTCAACACTAGTTAGCTGTACTAGTCAAACTGAAGCTTGACTGTTAAAATGTCAAACCAAATTAAATTATTTTGATATGAAATTTTGGTTATATCACATATATATATATATATATATATATATATTGACATCCATATAGTTGGATCGTTAAAAAATATTTTTAAAATAATCGAAACACTAATTCAGGATTCAACACTAGTTAGATGTATTAGTCGAACTGAATCTTGACTGTTAAAATGTCAAACCAAATAAAATTATTTTGATATGAAATTTTGGTTACATCACTAATATATATATATCTATTGATATCCATACGGTTGGATCGTTGAAAAATATTTTTAAAATAACTGAAACACTAATTCAGGATTCAACACTAGTTAGTTATACTAGTCGAATTGATGCTTGACTATTAAAATGTCAAACCAAATAAAATTATTTTGATATGAAATTTTGGTTATATCACTAATATATATATCTATTGACATCCATACGGTCGGATCGTTGAAAAATATTTTTAAAATAATCGAAACACTAATTCAGGATTCAACACTAGTTAGTTGTACTAGTCGAACTGATGCTTGACTGTTAAAATGTTAACCTAAATAAAATTATTTTGATATGAAATTTTGGTTATATCACTAATATATATATCTATTGACATCCATAAGGTTTGATCGTTGAAAAATATTTTTAAAATAATCGAAACACTAATTCAGGATTCAACACTAGTTAGCTATACTAGTCGAACTGATGCTTGACTGTTAAAATGTCAAACAAAATAAAATTATTTTGATATGAAATTTTGGTTACATCATTAATATATATCTATTGACATTCATACGGTTGGATCGTTGAAAAATATTTTTAAAATAATTGTAACACTAATTCAGGATTCAACACTAGTTAGCTGTACTAGTCGAACTGATGCTTGACTTTTAAAATGTCAAACCAAATAAAATTATTTTGATATGAAATTTTGGTTATATCACTAATATATTTATCTATTGACATCCATACGGTTGGATAGTTGAAAAATACTTTTAAAATAATTGAAACACTAATTCAAGATGCAACACTAGTTAGTTGTACTAGTCAAACTGATGCTTGACTGTTAAAATATCAAACCAAATAAAATTATTTTGATATGAAATTTTGGTTATATCACTAATATATATATATTGACATCCATACGGTTGGATCGTTGAAAAATATTTTTAAATAATCGTAACACTAATTCAGGATTCAACACTAGTTAGCTGTACTATTCAAACTGAAGCTTGACTGTTAAAATGTCAAACCAAATTAAATTATTTTGATAAGAAATTTTGGTTATATCACTAATATATATATATATATATATATATATCTATTGACATCCATACGGTTGGATCGTTGAAAAATATTATAATATTGTAATTAGAATTTAGAGATAGGAATATAGGACTAATATTATAATTAGTAATAAATCAATAAAATTTAGTAAAATATTAAACAAACAAAACATGTGAAGTCGACCATTGGAACAGAATATAGGGTTGAGTTGAGCTTGAGACCTAATTTTAAAGTCTTCGGCCGCCGATTCAATCACTTGCTGCTTGCAAAGTATATCAAAGATCCAATAGCTGTTATATATATCAAAGATTCAATCTCTGTTAAGTCTAATTCCATTTTCTTCCAAAGTATCAAAGATTCCATGATCCAACAGATATCATTAATTCATTTTTCATTAAGTAATCAGTACTTTGTCTCTATACATTGTAGTTTGTTCAATTAGTGGTAAATTTCTTTATTTATATACAGTAATTAGTCATTACCTAATTACTTAATTTGTCTCTGTACTTAGTAGTTTATTGTCGATGTTACTTAATTGCTTGGTGAATTATGAGATTATGAATTTATTGTTATATGCTTCAATTGTATGGTGAATCGTTTAAGCTAATTCTATGTATGTATTTTTTGTTGTAGGCTAAAATGGTTTCAGGTAGTACATGACGATATGAATGTATATTGTTTTCTAATTGAGTTGGTCTTGTAGAGAAGGGTTCCGATTCTAATTCAGATTTAGATGGGTCTGATATTGAGAAAAAGTCTAAAGCTATTGACGCCAAGAAGGCGATAGAAGAGCAACAGGCAAAGGATGAAATGGTGATAAACATTAAGGAACAAGATGATGACTTTAGATTGCTCACACCTCAGGTTATTTTTTTTAACTTGCAAATATTTGTCTTATAGAAGGAGTAGTATACACATATTTTAAACATATGAATTTAAGCATAATGTAATAATTGTAATTAAGCAATAATTACATTCGAATTTTAACATTAGTCAAGCTAATTTGAGATTAGCACACGAAGACATAATATTTTGCTAATTTGTCCAATTATTAAAAGTTAATCTTAATTAAGCCTTTGAAATACATATATCTGTTATGCATCCCTCTTATACTTAAACAAGTCTTCACCATCTCTGGAAATGACTGATTGATTGTACATCTGGATTCCATTTTAACATGATCCAACAATTACTTATTCTGCGAGTCCATTTTACTTTAATTCAATCATTGACCTTGTTGTTAGCACTGAATATCTGATCTGATGACTTTTTTTTTTTTGCTTTGCTAGTTCTTACCCGTCTACTACGCTCCTGGACTCGTCTTAAGGGGCAAATAGTTCGACAGACTTTGCGCCACTTGGAGAGCTGGTTGATTGAAAACCATGGGTTCCAACCACAGTATGCCGTGTCAGAGCTCAATGAGAAGAGTTTCTGGAAGATGTTTGATGCTGGGCTTTATGACCAGTGTAGGAGGAAGTATGTATGGAGCTGTCGGAACTTTCATGAGCGTGTACTGCAAGTGTAAGAAATGTAGGAAGACTGAAAATGAGGTTCAGGAAGCCGAGCAAACCCATCTTGAGACCGCTTATGGAGAAGTAGACATGTCAGTAGATTAATTTTTATGTAGGTTTTCTCGCTAGATCATATGAGATCTGTTTCTGGCTTTTATCATTTAGTGTTCGTCCAATATTTGTAGTTCTTGCACATTTTTTGCTATGTTTGCTATTTTCTGGAAATGAAATTAGACTTTTGGCATATTTGGAGTTTGTGTTAAGTTTGTGATTGCATTAGACTTCAACAGACTTATAATTTAAATTGGAAGCCGAAAAGGGATGTAAACTGAAAAATCAGAATTTGCCTATTCTGGAAATACAAACTTACGACGGTTGTTCATCACATATTCCGTCGTAAGTTACTAATTTACGACGTATAATTGCGTCGTAAATTTATATTTTATTTTATTAAAGATGGGTCTTATAAGAAAACATACGACGTTTTCTCCGTCGTAAGTAACTAACATACGACATTATTATTCGTCGTATGTTGATAACTTACGACGAAATATTCCGTCGTAAGTAGATTTATTATTTTATTGAGAATGTGGGCCCCTGTTTCCTAACTTGCGACGTAATTTTATCTTGTGATGAAAAAACGAACTTACTACTCGACCAAAAACGATGATTTTTTTCCGTCGTAAATGGCTCAATTACGACGGTTTAAGTTAAAAAAACCGTCGTAAATAGCCAAATCTGTACTTTAATATCTCTCATTTTGTGCAGTGGTTTATTCATAATGAAAATTTAATTTAAATAATTCAATTTTGACAGCATGCTTATAAGTCAACTTATATTTATTAAATTCTGTTTTTTGACCAAATAAATTCAAAGAGTGTACAGTACACATGTTTCAAATGTTAATACAGAGCGCAGGTAAGACGATATTAAAAAAAGTGACTGATCTTTTCATTGCGTGCATGCACTAATAAAAACTCTTTAATTAATGAGTTACTTGTACATTCTTTGTATTCACGAAATTTGCAGCCAAACTTATTTTTACTTTAAGGATAGTTTGCAGTATTTTAATCACTAACAAACACCAGGACAGGTCAGGTCGTAAACAACGAATACTTTGGCAACTTGTTGAAGTATACGTATTCTAGATAGCAGGTAACGAGAGTGCGAGACTGTTTAATTTATTCTTACAGGGAAATCATGATTATTTCAATATGTGATTTATATTTTTCTCGAAAATATGATATATATTTCATATTTATTTTATAACAATTTAATTGTGATGAAAAAGTTAATCCCAGATAAATTATGATTATATTATTTTCATAAATAATGCTATCCGAATATTTAATTATGATCCATAACTCATATTTAACTCGATCTTATATACATGATATATTTTAAACCCCTTATATTTTAAGTATTTAAATTATCATTTTACAATTTTTAATATCTTATTTTATGCTAACTGATAGTTATCTGAATAATTGAAATAAAATAATATTTAATATTAATGGATCATATTAGACTCGTGTTCGGGGGATAATAAAGTATCCGAACAGTAAATGAAAATACGTATTGGATTATATTTAATTTGGATCCAGACCTCATTTACCAGAATCAGTTTATAGCCGAATAACATGATCCAAGATTCAAATGTGAACACACTATAATAAAATAATAAAATAGTTAAGTGTAAGAATCCCGCCTGTTTTATTTTCAGGGCTGAAAAGTTAGAGGCCCGTTGCAAAAATTAAATTTGGACCCTTTCAAATTATTGTTTTTAAATTATATTTAAAACAATTAAGGCATGACCCTTAAGCCTAGCAAAATATTTGTCATGTTTATTAATTTTCTCCGAAATGGGTTCGCCGTGTTGTAAAATCAGTGTCTAGTTAATAGCTCATGACCTGGAGCTGTAAACAACCCACCAATGGATTGTTCGTAAAAAACCACGACCTACCATTACTGACCGCAGTGGAGCAGGACCGCTCGTATTGCCCTATTTAAATAACACCGGCTTATACCATGCACCAGATGATTATTATTTTTTATATAATTTATTTTTTAAAAATATTTATTCTTTATTTAACTAATTTATAAAGAGATAATTTTATTTTCTAAATAAATTTTATATTTTTCATAAATAATATAATTTTCAAAAAATTGTACTTTTTATACTTATATATTTAGTTATATTTTATTCTTATATTTGGCATTGATAACCTAAATATAATATATATGTTATAATTTATTTTATTTATTTGATTGATTGATTTTTTTTTACATTATAAATTTGTAAATAGAATATTTTAATCATATCATACAATATGTTTACTGTTATGGATAAAAAACTAATATATATAATTGCTGTATTTAATACTAAGGAACGTGAGCTGCGAAACTCGATTTGACTGCTCTTGTGTTTCGTGACTCAATCTGCCTTAACAAGATGCCTACGTACCTTGCTGATTGCCAAGCATCAAGTCAAAAAACGTAGTCCTGATTTGTGGGGTGAGACCCCTTATATAGATGTTGAGAGTCCTTGAATTGGACTTGGTATAGGAGACATGGTAGGCAAGTCTCATAATTAGAATGGACTTTGGAGTCCTAGATAGTAGGAAACTGATTCCTTATCATTTTAGGTCCCCTTGAGGCAAATCTACAAGGATTTATATCCCCACTAGGACTTATCTTAATAGCTGTTTTCCTCCTTTATTTTTTAATTACGAAATTAACAAATAATCAGGGCTTTTGGGCCTTCTTTGTTCCATCAGGCCTGATCTGGTCCATCAGGTCTGATCAATGTGTTGACCTTTTTGGTCTGAACGTCATACATCTTCTTATTGGGCCTAGCAACCCACACCTTGCAATATTTAATTATACAATCAGGATTTATTTATCCCTATCATTTGCCCCCCAACTTTTGGGAAACATTGATTAGGTTTCGCAGAAGTTAAGTCTATTCATTCCCTTACAGGGTTTCGTTTTTGCGTAAAGTGTGGAGCGACCTACACATTTACAACGATTTTTCCTTTAATTCAGGAATTATCTTAATTTCCAAGAATTTTTCCCTAATTTTCTGGATTTTCCCTTAATTTCTGGGTTTTTCCCTAATTTTCTGGGATTTATCCTTAATTTCTAGGTTTTTTCCTTAATTTCTGGATTTTCCCCTAATTTTCTGGGATTTATCCTTAATTTCTGGATTTTCCCCTAATTTTCTAGACTTTTCCCTTATTTTCTGGGATTTATCCTTAATTTCTGGATTTTTCCCTAATTTTCTGGGATTTATCCTTAATTTCTGGGTTTTTCCCTTAATTTCTGGATTTTTCCCTAATTTTCTGGGATTTATCCTTAATTTCTGGATTTTTCCCTAATTTTCTGGACTTTTCCCTTATTTTCTGGGATTTATCCTTAATTTCTGGATTTTTCCCTAATTTTCTGCCTTAAAATCGATCAGGATGTATCAAAAATCGATCAGGATTCCTGACCGATTTCGATCAGGATCCTGATCGAACTAGCTCAGGAACTAACATTCTGGTTGACGGGATCTTCGATCAGGATCTATGCGGAATCGATCAGGATTCCTGATCGATTTCGATCAGTACTCTGATCGAACTGGCCTTCAAAGTGACACTCTAGTCGACTGAAACATGGGCTTAATCGACCAGAATTCCTGATCGATTTCGATCAGGATTCTGATCGAACTAGGTGGCTTTCTACCGTTCTGATCGAATGAAATATCGATCTGGATTCTCTTCTGTGTCGATCAGGACTCTGATCGATCTTAGTGGTTTTCTTCCTTCTTGCTCGAATGAGATATCGATCAGGATCCTTTTTGGGGTCGATCAGGACTCTGATCGAACTTAGGGGATTTCTTTCCTTCTGTTCGAATAAAGTATCGACCAGGATCCTGTTTGGCGTCGATCAGGACTCTGATCGAACTTAATAGGTTTCCCTCTTGATCGATTGAAGTATCGATTAGGATTTTCTTCTTTGTCGATTAGGACTCTGATCGAACCATTTTAAAATTCTGGTCGATTTTCGACCCTTCATTTTCCACAGGAGCTTCTAGATTATTCCTGATATTTCTGGTAGATGGGCTTTTAGGTTGGGCCTGGCTAAATGGGCCTAGAAACGCCTCGTATTCCGAGCTTTTCGCCTATATAAGTGTAGTGTGAAGTGAGAATCCTCACTTCACTTCACATTTCTCATTTTCTCTCATAAATCTCTCTAGAGTTCTCCCTTTGAGAAGGCGATTTCCGGCGACCTCAGCCACCGCAGCTCCACCTTTCTCAGGTTTTTCTGGGTTTCAAGCCTTCAATCGAAGCATATCAATGGCGGATCGTGACTTGGCTCGTTTGCAGAAGATGAATGTCTCTAAGAGAGGTACAAACATTCAAATTCAATCTCCATATACTTCCCTACTTGATATGATTAACTCGAGAGGTGATGAATATCGCTCTCTATCTGAGTTAAATTCGTATAACCATGGTAACACCTTTCATGAGTTAGATGGTAGGATAGAGTCCATGAACACCTTGTACAGACTTCCACCCCACCTTAGGATCACTCCAGCCGCCCCTGGGAATTCGTACCTTGAATAGTCGGGGGAGTCGTCCCTTGTGGCTGAGGTTGAGTTGCCCCTATCTGGGCTTCCGCTTGAGTAGATGCATAAGTTGAGTGGGGAGGAATCTCCACGGTTGACGAAATCACCTGAGTTGTGCCTGATGGTGTTCCCTCCTCCAGAGCGCTAGTTGTTCTCCGTGTTCTCGGCATGGTTGTTGTTCACGTCCCACAGACGGCGCCAAATGTTATGGATAAAAAACTAATATATATAATTGCTGTATTTAATACTAAGGAACGTGAGCTGCGAAGCTCGATTTGACTGCTCTTGTGTTTCGTGACTCAATCTGCCTTAACAAGATGCCTACGTACCTTGCTGATTGCCATGGATCAAGTCAAAAAACGTAGTTCTGATTTGTGGGGTGAGACCCCTTATATAGATGTTGAGAGTCCTTGAATTGGACTTGGTATAGGCGACTTGGTGGGCAAGTCTCATAATTAGAATGGACTTTGGAGTCCTAGATAGTAGGAAACTGATTCTTTATCCTTTTAGGTCCCCTTGAGGCCAATCTACAAGGATTTATATCCTCACTAGGACTTATCTTAATAGTTGTTTTCCTCCTTTATTTATTAATTACGAAATTAACAAATAATCAGGGCTTTTGGGCCTTCTTTGTTCCATCAGGCCTGATCTGGTCCATTAGGCCTGATCAATGTGTTGACCTTTTTGGTCTGAACGTCATACATCTTCTTATTGGGCCTAGCAGCCCACACCTTGCAATATTTAATTATACAATCAGGATTTATTTATCCCTATCATTTACATAATTATTTTTTATTTATATATAATTTCTTCTTAATGTTGTAGAATTTGATTAAAATTTAGAAAGTTGTTTGGATTTGCATCTTTCGGCGTTTGTAATAATATTTTATAATTTGTTTATGATTTTGAAAAATATAATTTACACTTAATTGTCATAGTACTTTTAAATATATTTTATTAGATTGCTATTTCAATTTTGAATTGTAATAATTTTATTATTGTTATTTTTATAATTTTTCCTAATTTTTATGTTTTATAGGATTCACGTGCTATAATAGTTTTAAAAAATAAACTAGAATTTTTTCTTGAATTTTATGAAATTCATGTGCTCTAAATTTTTTAAAAGACAAACTTATACATTCCATTTTTTTTAAAAAAATGATCTAATTTGAACCGATTAATAAATACCTTGTTAATTTTTACGTAGGTTTATTTTTATTAAGATATATTTTATTATATTTATATTTTAACTTTAAATTGTAATAAATTTAGTAATAATAATAATATTATTATTATATTTCTTCCTCATTTTTATATTTTATTGGATTGATGTACTCTAAATTTTTTAAAGGACAGCCGTGTTTGTGACAATATTTCATAATTTTTCGGTTCTAGTACTCAATTTGTAAAAAAATACCTTACATTTTTTTGTCACAGTACTTTTAGATTTATTTAAATAGTTTATTTTTCAATTTTGAATTAGATTATTTTTTATGAGTATTAATATATTTCTTCCTATTTTTTATGTTTTATAAAATTATGTATTCTAAATTTTTACAAGATAATCTGTAATTTTTCCCTTTAACAAAATGAAATAAAAGGCCTGTAATATTTATATCTAAATATAATCTAATTTTGTTTCTTATTTTATATGATAAAAATTGAAATTGTCTTTTTAAATTTTTTTTATTCAAACTTATCCATTCCAATTGTTTTTAGAAAAATGTTTGACTTAAACCTGATTCACAAATAATTTGTTAATTCTTACTTAGATTTATTTTTATTAAAATAATTGTTACTTGTATAATATATAATATTTTTAATATTATTTGATTTTATTTAAGAATGTGTAATTATAGTTTAATTTCTTAATTAATTATTTATCGTGTTTGTTATACAGATTATTAAGTATTATAATGGAATATTATAATAAATTAAATAAATATAGTATATAATTTTTTTATTAAATTTGTATTTAATTTGAAATTATAATAGTTTTATTATTATAATAATAATAATAATAATAATAATAATAATATTTCTTCCTTATTTTTATGTTTTATTGGATAGATGTACTCTAAATTTTTTAAAACAAATAAAACACATGTAATATTCATACTTCAATATTATCTAAATGTGTTTCTTATTTTATAAGATAAAAATAAAGTTATCTATTTGGAAATATTTTAAATCAAACTAACATATTTCCATTTTTTATAAAAAATGATTCTACTTTAACTTGATTAACAGATGATTTCCTAATTGTTACTTATATTTATTTTTATTAAGATAATTGTTGCTTGTATAAATATTTATATATAATATAATGCTTTTATTACTATTTTATATCATTTAAAAATATATATTTATAGTTCAATTTGTTAATCATTATCTATTTTGTTTGTTATACAAATTATTAGCTATTATATGATATATAAATGAAAAACCCACCATTACCTACACTTTAGCACGTGACGACCAAATCATATCACCAAAACCGCCTTACTCCAATTCTTATAAGATAAAAATAAAGTTATCTAATTTGGAAATATTTTAAATCAAACTAACATATTTCCATTTTTTATAAAAAAATGATTTTACTTTAACTTGATTAACAGATGATTTCTTAATTGTTACTTATATTTATTTTTATTAAGATAATTGTTACTTGTATAAATATTTATATATAATATAATATTTTTATTACTATTTTATATCATTTAAAAATATATATTTATAGTTCAATTTGTTAATCAGTTATCAATTTTGTTTGTTATACAAATTATTAGATATTATATGATATATAAATAAAAAATCCACCCTTATCTACACTTTAACACGTGAAACCCACGCTAGTGACAAGCAAAATATATAAATGAAAAACCCACCCTTACCTACACACGTGCAACCACCCTAATATTATATATAGCATATAATAAATAAAAAGAATAATAACTAATCATACTTTTAAAAAGACTTAAAATTATTATTTTTATTATTATTTTCATATTAGGTTTAGGTTTATTAATATATCAGTTAAGCACATCACACCCTGTCTAGCGGCTGTATTTTATCAAAGTAACCATCCATCTTTAATTATAATATTACTCTGACAACTAAACCATACAATTTTATCTCTTTTACTCCAATTATATATATGATATAATATTCAAATATTAGTAGCTTCTGAGATTCATACATATTTTTGTAAACCAGTTGTCATATTTTCGTTATAATAATGTTAAAACTCAAAAAAAATGCTAGAATTCCCTAAGGTCATATTTGTTTGATATGATTATAATTACCGGATAATAATATGAGAATAATTAGTTACGTCAAAATTAGTCATATAAATTAAATAATCTTATCATATATTTGTTTGGACGAACTAAGTGTATAATTGAATTATAATTTTTTATATTTTTATTTATTTATTTTGAGAGATTATTCTTGGGATTGGAATATAATCATTTAAATTTTTTAATTTTATGAGATAATTATTTTAAAAAATAACTTGTAAGTAGAGATAAAATAATATCTCCTTTCAACAAGCAAGTATTAGAGTGAAATATAGTTTTATCTCTAATCAAATAAAATGAATATGAGATATGATAATTTAAAGGATAATAATGCTCGAATAACCCTTCATTAATTTTTTAAGAAGCAAACATAAAATTAAAATTGGAAAATTTTAAAAAAAATATAATTTTATCCCCTAACTAATTAATGAGATGAAATATGACCTAAGTAAATACGACTATGATCCCATTAATGAAACGAGGCCCTGCATCATGTATCATTTTAGTAATACATTTGGAATTAATTTCAGGATAATTAGCGTGGCTCTAAAAACTTATTTTGCTCCCCAATTGTGAGAATGCTACGATTCAGATCTGAGACTGGCATTTAACGGACAAGAGAACTAAAATATTCAAAATATCTAACATGCTCGAGTAAATGAATCCGTAATTTATTTATTTTTAAGGAACAATTTTAAAAATTTAGTTCTTTTTAATATATCAATTTGTATGCATTATAACAATTAACTTAATATTATTAATTATTTTTCTATAAAATTATTCATTTGTAAGATAACAGTTAACTTTTGATTTCATTTGAATATATAATAATTTTGCCTCCATTTTAAAATTTATTTGTAATTTTAAATTATTTACTCCCTCCGTCCCTCCCAAATGTTTACATTTGAGTTGGACACGTAATTTAGAAAAAATTATGAAATAATGGAGAAAAGTTAAAAAAATGAGTAAATTAGTGAGACCAATTAATATTAATATTATATGTATAAAGTGAGTATAGTGTAAAGAAGGAGTAGATGTAGTTATTTTAAAAATTATTAAAATTTTATTATTTTAAAAAAAAAATTGAAATATAAACCGTTGAAAAGAGAAATCCAAAATATAAAGTGTAAACAAACATAGAGAGAGTATTAAGAGGCCCGGGGAACATTGCTTAGATTTCACCTCCATTTACTTCCTAATTTTCGAGCTTATTTTTGAAGTTTTAAATTGTGATTACAGCTAGGCTGTCAATGGATCGGGTTTGGATCGGATCAACCTAAATCCATATTCATATCCATTTATTTTTTCGGATTCGGATTCGGATCGGATCGGCTCCGGATTTTTTATAGGCCGATCCATATCCAGATCCGTTCGGATCACGGATTTCGGATCGGACATCCGCTCCATTTATGTATATTTATTTTTTTAACTTCAATTATTACAAAATCTTTTTAAAACTGACAATTTCGAAAAATATAAAAATACAAGTAGAATATAACGAAGTCCAAAGATAAATTACGAACTAAAATTTGATTTTTGAAACAAACATACTATTAGGTTGTACAGTATTTAATTCTAACAATGAAAAAAATTGATGTTGCAAAATAAACGTGTTATATGAATTGAGATTTGGGTTATGCGGCTCTAAAAGGTAAAAGAATTAGGGTTATAGAAATGGACTGGGCTATAGAAATGGACTGGACTATAGAAATCGAATCGAACGAAATATAGATAATGGGACCTGGCTCGAGGATAACGGGACTTGACATAGAAATAAAAGTGTTATATGAAATGAGACTTGAGTTATGCGGCTTTAAAAAGTAAAAGAACCAGAGTTATAGAAATGGACTAGATTATAGAGACTGAATCGAACGAAATATAGATAATGAGACTTCACTCGAGGATAATACGTTTAAAATAAGAATTATAAAAAAAATATTTTTATTACATTATATATATATAAACCGGATCGGGTTATTAACGGATCGACCTAAATCCATATCCTCTCCATTTATAATCGGATTTTTCTTATTGAATCGGATCTCGAATCGAATTTTTAATAGGTCGATCCATATCCACTAAAATGGCCTCGAATCGGATCGGGTCGGATTGAATTTTCCCTCTATTGACAGACCTAATTACAGCCCATTTTCGTAGACATTGCCTCTCTACCCTAGTGTACTTTGTCATTAATGATTCAGGCGTGAACTTAATCTTCAAATTGCGTACGTACTTGATAAATTTGAAGTCCGTGATATGATTGGCAAATTGTATTGGCTTCTTTCTTTGACCATCAGAGACAGATTACTCCATTTATGTAGTTGAATTATCTTGTTCATTTTTTGACACGTTTTTCAATCCGCAAAATCCCATAATCAACTAGGGTTCATAATAGCATAGCAAACTAATAAAATTCAAGTTTTTATACGTCTAGGAGAGTATACTGTATTTTTGTTAAATTTTCTGACCCAAATTTGTGGTACGAAAATTAATTAAGATATAATCGGAGTACAAATTTTTTTAACCGTAAGATATCACTTTTGTTACGGTAAGGAAAAGTACTATAATTTCTAAGAAATTACAGTTCAATACTAAATTTAATATTTTAAAATATAAAAGATAATTTATAGAAAAATTATATTAAAAAATTAACTTTCCTAAATTTTTTTGTGATTTTACACACCACACCACGTCCCAAAACACAGTTTTTTAATTCTGGTGTGGTTTTCTGTTTGAGCTTTTGATAGTGTGATTCAATCCATAACGTATCACAATTCATTTATATTATTTATATAATATAAAGTTATTAATATTATATTATGTATAGTGTATTGTTTATAGAATTTTTATGTTCAATTACTAAATTATATGATTTGATGGTTGTACCGGACTATCACATTTACAATTATAAATATTATACTAAGAATAAATTCATTAAAATTATTTTATACACATTTTTTAATACAACATTATTAAGTTTATATATTCTCAAACTTTTTTTATATTTTTTTAGTGATTCATTTTATTTGACTTGTTTGTTATTGTAATTAGTACAATAATTTAATAAAATTTATTTTTATTATGAACTTTTTTAAGTGCGAATAGTTATACATATTAAATTTATAGTGAAAATTTATTTATTATTTTCTTAAATTATTCAAACCGCTTAAACCGTACAAACCACACTGCACCATTACGTATATTCTCTATATAGTTTATGGTGCTTAAATTTTTTGCAAAAACGGTTGCGAATTGAGAATTTGATCAAATCGCACATCGATTTAGTTTGCGGTTTGACCAAACCACCGCACCACGAAAACCCCTAAATTTTAATATATCTGAAAAATATTTACAAAATATGATTCAACCAAAATAAAACGGATACGCAACTAGTTGTATCTGGTTTTTTGATTACATTATATTTGAATTTTGTTGTAAAAATCATATAGTTGAATCGAGTTGCTGAAAAACTAAATTTTGTAATAATAGAAATGAATAATCACTTTTTTGCAAATAACAATTAAAAAAACTTTTCTTTGCAATATTTTTAAGAATGATAGTATTTTTGACAATATTTTTTTTTGCTTTGATATTTTTCAAAAAACCCTAACTTATAAAATTATACATACTAGTATTAATGACAAATATTGATGAGATTATTATACCGACATAATTATTGTAGAATTATAATCTTCACTATATATATATATATAGGGAATTACTCAAACGAGAACCCCTACTATTGTGAGAACTGAGATCTAATCTCAGCCCTCCATTTTAATTTATTTTATATTTTTCTTTTAATCCACACCATACATTTCTCTCTCCTACTTCTTCACCCAACTCAATCTCATTACTCTGCCTATCTCTCTCCGCCCGACACCGCCGTTACTCCGCCACACCGCCGGTAACCGGCGAACCACCACCCACATCCATTGTCCTCTCTCTTGATATTCATCACTCACCCACTAGATCACGCTCTCTCTCTTCTCCACCATGATCATACCCTTACTTTCACCACCGATAACAACCACGACCTACTACACATCCCGCCCCACAACCTTATGCAGCCCCGCCCCTTACGCCGTTGCGCCTTCTTTCTCCACCCCACGTTGTTACCACTTCCCCTCCCACAAGTTTTCTTTTTCCTCCTTTCTTTTTCAACCACCATCTCTGACGAAGTCAACCTTCACTATTTTCGTGTTCAGATTTTGTGAAATTTTTGGTGGTAGTAGTGGTGATGTGGTGGTTATAATTCTGTTGTTATATTTTGTAAACAGATTTGATGATTTTTAGTTATAATATTGGTGATTGTAATTGATGAATGGAGTTGGTGGCCAGATCTGGTGGGTAGAGGCAGTGACCAGTTGTGGTGATTTATTTGTTCCGGTGATGATTTTTTGTTTGCTGGTGGCCGGATGTGGTGATTTTTTGTTTGCTGGTGGCCGGATGTGGTGATTTTTATGTTTCTGGTGGTGATTTTATATTTTGACGGTGGTGATTTTATGTTTGACGGTAGTGATTTTCTGGAGGTCGCCGAAATTGGTGGTCGCCGGAAAAGATGGTCACAGGTGGTTGGAGGTGGTGGGTTGATTTAGAAAGAAGACCGAGAAGGTGATAGTTGGAGAAGATGATGTTGAGATTTAAAATGAGTGGTGTAGATTAAAAGTAACTTTAAATTTGTGTGATGTGGATTAGATCTCATATGTCATTTTAAAATGAGTTCTCAATTGAGTGAGATCCTATATATATATGACCGTGCGCAGTAAAAAGAATCAGATGTTATATGATCACATAATTTTGCTATTAAAAAAGAAATATATTTTTTAGGGTTTAAAGTTTGGGAGCTAATAAGTGACAACGTCCCATGTCCATATCCAAGAGTGTTCGGAGGTGACATACTTGAAGGAGCTACTTTAAAAGTACACACATGGGTACTAAATATACTGAGACTGTCACCTATTTGAAGTAGTTTGTTTAGACAGTGTTATAAACTGTTCAACAATAATCATGTTAATCTAAGAAAAACAATGAGTTTATTGTCTAATACTCTCGAAAAGCTAGTAAAAACACACGTTTGGTTTGACCAATAAAGAAAGAAACGCTAGCAACGTCAGATTGGAGACTTTTCCAGCTTGAAGTTGCCTAGAAGTTACGGGCCCCTAGTGTGTGCATGTGTTTTTGAATTCTTTTTTCTTGGCTTATTACGAAAATGGACAAGTTGCCCCTCTACCTCTTCATCTGTATATAAACTCACTCACATTCTTATTTTCTAATCTCAGTTCAAGCTCTCTCATCACTTCTCTCCAAGACTCATTTGCATAAACACACATATAAAGCTACTTCAAAGTAATCATATATATAAGTTTATTTGAAAATGGTGAGGGCTCCTTGCTGCGAAAAGATGGGATTGAAGAAAGGTCCATGGACTCGCGATGAAGATCGGATTCTCATTAATCATGTCACTCTTCATGGTCATGAAAACTGGCGAGCTCTTCCTAAACAAGCCGGTAATTAATCTCACTAATCACTATATAATCATATATATGTATGAGTGACGGAGTTACAGAGGAGCTAGGTAAGTTGTAATACATGTGTAGTTAATAATGTTGTGATTTTATGACCATCAGGTTTGTTAAGATGTGGGAAGAGTTGCAGACTTCGGTGGACAAATTATTTGAGGCCGGACATAAAACGTGGGAATTTCAGTGAAGAAGAGGAGCAAACTATTATCAACTTGCATCATGAACTTGGAAACAGGTGTGTGTATATCACTCTTGTTTTATGTATACAGATACACGGTGACTTGTATTGACCTATATATGTTCAAAGTTGTCACTAAAGTAGTGTGAAGTTTTAATCTGCTTTTAAATTTCTCTATTTTATAATTTCAAAAGGCAAGTGGGATTATAACTTTTGAAAAATTGCTCCAACACAATTTGCATCATCTGAAGAAGTTGAAAAATTCTTTTAAGTAAAATAATCAACCTGTTTTAGTGGTAAATAAAACAAAGGCGAATCTTGTCACGGCTGCGCAAAGTTAAAAATATTTCATTAACAGGGTAAAGTTTTGCCTATATTTCATATTTTTTCATCTTATAATTTTCGATGTCAAAATATGTTAATATACAAATTTAAGATTCTGAAAATGTCAGACAGTTTCCTTGACAAACAAAATATATTGTGTAAGATGTTTGGTTTGTTTATTATAGAGTTAAGTGTTAATGACCGTGATTCAAACATGTAGTAATCCTTTTCTGGTTTATTTGATGTGTGCAGATGGTCTGCAATTGCAGCATGTTTACCAGGACGAACAGACAATGAGATTAAAAATGTGTGGCACACTCATCTTAAAAAGAAAATCAAGAACATTCAAAAAAGTACTGCCCCAACATCCAATAATGCGCAACAATCAAGTGATTTTAAATGTACCGCCCCATCGAAACTTGGAGATGTGGATGACATTTACCAGCAAAATTCACCTCAACAACAATCATCCATGACAACCACAACCAGTACTAATGAAGATAACACGAGTGCGTCGATGGATGCTGATCCCTTGAGTGATTTTCTTCAAGCCGATGATACATTCTGGTCTGAAGTGTTTTCGAGTGAGAATTCCAGTGACTCAAGTGACTTTCTAGCAGATAATGCGGGTACAGCTACAAGTGGATTACATGTTGATGACTTTCACCTGCAATTCCCTGAATTCGATGGATTCAGTGATAACAGTTTTGTCAACATGAATAGCGATACCATAGACAATTTCTGGTATGGCATGCTAACAAATTCATGTGGCCAGTTACCGGAATTTTAAATCACAGATGCTCCGGCCTTTTTTTAGAGTAGGATGAGTAGTTGGAGTCGAATAGCATCTTTGGAATTGTATTTTATTATATTTTCAGGTTTTCTATTCTTCTTGTTACCGACAAAATATATCTCTAGTTCTAGGCTTTACCGATTTTGGTGTGTGAAAATTGGAATACCCAAATGTAGATATTACTAAAGACCAATATAATCTATGTTCGGCTCTAATACAGAGAATGTTTCATGTTGGGATACATACTTTGCACATGTACACGTACCTTATATATCTTACACTGATCAGAAAAGATAAGGGTTTATCCGTTTGATGCGGTTTGATATTAGTTATGTGTTAGGATTGATCGATATAAACAGATTAGTGACAGTCAACTGTAATTAGTTAGTTAATTTAAAAAAAAATTGTTTTCCCTCCTGTTGTATATAAGTAGAGTAGGCCTCTTTTGTAGTTACTCAAACTTTGTAACAAACTTATCATTCTTGTGAGAAATGAACAAACATGCTCATTCTCTTCTTCAATATATACAATCTGGTTAGGTTTCACATGGTATCAGAGCAAGATCATCAATAGCGAAATCATGTTCTTAGGATCGTAATCTCTCTCAATTTCTCTCTCTTTCTTTCTCACAGATCTCTCTCGTAATCAAAGGTACTATCGTTTCTTGTAATCAGTTTTCTTCAATTTTTATGAATAACACTGAATCAATCATGGATTCACCTTAAAATCTTTGTTTCTTCTTTTGAGATTCATTTCGTAATCTTTCGTGTTTTTTGATTTCGTTCTGCTTCTTTCTTGATTTGAGTAATTTCTTTCGATTAATCACGATTTCCAGATCTATTGTGATTGTAACCGTTTCTGCTTATTTTCGCTGTGTATACACATTGTTGTGAACAAATTGATTAGATCTATCTTATAGAGATCATTTCTTTGTGATTACAATTTTGATTAGTATATTGACAAACACCTAAACGTACTCAATGGCTGATTCTCGTACTAATGAAAAAAATAATCATGATAATTCTGCCGACTCTCAACAATTCAATCACGATAATCTCTATCATCATCAATCGTCTGATTCTCCTGGCATGAAGTTAGTCAGTGAGTCATTTGATGGAACATGATTCAGTAACTGGAAACGTTCGATGACTATAGCCTTATCTGCTAGAAACAAACTAGGTTTTGTTGATGGATCAATTCCTAAACCAGCCAGCATTTCTCCCTCTATTAAGTCTTGGTTAAGGTGCAATGATATGGTTATTTCTTGGATTCTTGGAGCTTTGTCTAAGGCGATTGGCCGTAGTGTCATTTATTCCAATTCTGCTCATGAAAAGTGGAATGAGTTAGAATAAAGATATGGTACCTCAAACGTGGCTCAACTTTTTGGTTTGCACAAGGAACTCACTGAAATTTCACAGGGAAACTGTAATGTTGCTGATTACTTCACCAAGTTGAAGATGTTATGGGATGATATTGATGCTCTATGCTTAATTCCTGTTTTTTCATGTGGTTGCGCCTACGGTGCTTCTCAGAAATAGTCCAAATTTCAGCATGATCAAATGATGATTCAGTTTTTAATGGGATTAAATGATTCTTTTACTGCTATAAGAGGATCTATCTTGATGAGATCTCATTTTCCTTCAATAGGCCATGCTTGTTGTCTCTTGCTACAGGAAGAAACACAAAGAGAAATTCATTATAATAGTCATTTTCTTGTTGATTCTGCCTCATTGGCTGTGAACTCAAATCGATTTAATTACAACACAAACTATGGGAATTACCCAGCTGGAAAGAGGGGCACTGATGCCAAGAAACTTCACTGTAATTACTATAAAAAAACATGGTCATGTTATTAATAAGTGCTTTAAATTCCATAGTTTTCCACCAGATTTTAAATTCAACAAGCCATTCAACAATTGAAAGAGAATGGTTGCTCAAGTTGAAGTCTCAGAAACACTATCACATCTTCCGGCTCCTAGTGTTGCCAATTCTGTCAGTTCTGGTTCTTCTAGGACATCTACAATGACTAGTATTTTACCAGAAATGTATTCACAACTAATGAATCTGCTCAAAACTACTCAGTCTTCAGACTCTACTATTGGCACTGCAAATTTTGCAGGTATTACTTCTCAAATGAAAACATCTTTTATATATTTTTCTGATACACAAAGTACTAGTTGGATATTAGATAGTGGTGCGAGCGACCACATGTGTTCACAAAAAGAATTGTTCACTGCATTGAGTGTTTTACCCCATCCTATACACATTTATTTACCTCATGGGGAAATCATCACTGTATCTCATGCTGAGACTGTTCTTTTGACCCACTTCTTGTGTTTTACAGGGCCATTCTATGAGGAATACACTGGAACTTGGTAGTTCTCAAAGGGGCCTGTATCTGTTCCATTCTCCTCCTGATATAAAAGAGTGCTCTTCTATAAATGTATCTTCTTTCAGTCATTTCAGTTGTAATAAACATATTATTAAAGATACTGTTTCAGCTTTAATTTGGCATCATAGATTAGGTCATCTACCCTTGTCTAAACTACAGACTATATGTCATATTGATTCTCGTGATGCCAAATTAATTTCTGCTTGTGATGTTTGTGCGAAAGCATGTCAACATAGACTTCTTTTCCCATAAAGTAGTATTCATACAATTGCAAAGTTTGAGTTACTTCACATAGATCTTTGGGGTCCCTATTTAGTTCAAACGTATAATAAACACAAGTATTTTCTTACCATTGTTGATGATTTTACTCGTATTACTTGGACTAATTTGTTGAGTTCTAAGAGTAATGCGTTTGAATTCATCATATATTTTATTTTAATGGTTCAAAATTAGTTTAAAGGAACAATTAAGATTGTTCGAACAGACAATGCTCTTGAGCTTGGTCTCAGCAAAATAGCTTATGATTTTTTTCTATCTAATGGCATAATCCATCAAACTTCATGTTCACACACACCACAACAAAATGGTGTAGTTGAACGTAATCACAAACATCTTCTCGAAACATCTAGGGCTCTTTTATTCCAATCCAGATTACCAAAACAATTCTGGGGGGATTGTGTTCTTGCTGCAACATATCTGATAAATCGTTTCCATCTAAGCTGTTGAACAATTGTTCTCCATATGAGCTATTATTTTCTCTTAAGCCCGACTACTCGAGACTTAAACCATTTGGTTGTTTAAGTTACGTTTCTACAACAAAACTACAAAGAGATAAATTCACACCACATGTTATACCTTGTATTTTTCTAGGGTATCCGTATGGAAAGAAAGCTTACAAGTTTCTTAATCTTAAAAATAATTATGTGCTTATTTCACGAGATGTGGTGTTTCACGAGTCCATCTTTCCTTACACTAGTCACAGAACTGGTAAATGCATTCCTTTACCTATACTTGACTTTCATGATAAGTCTACTTCTTATCATGATGTACCAGTTCCTATAGTACATACTCCAAGTTCTTCTAATTATTTCTCTTATTTGGATACAAACAATGGTTCTTCTCATGATAATCCACCCCAGGTCCGTAAATCAACTAGATCTTTCAAAGTTCCAAATTATTTAAATGATCATGTTCATTCTTATGCCAAAACTGCTAGTTCTTATCATAATACTACTTGTTTTTGTACTATAACCTCGACGTGTACTCCATCTGTCAGTTCTGTGCAATCTTCTTCTTTTTCTGCAAATATCATTGTAAGTCAAATGTCATAGGCCTATTTGTATATTCGAGGATTCAACTCAACTCAAATAAGAATGTAATAAGTAAATAGTGGATCTACCGTCAAAGAGATCTCGCAAAGTAATATCTGTCAAAGGATTCAGAAACAAGGTTCATCTACAGACTTGAGGAATTAATTCACTGGAAGAAGTTCAAGAAATTGATCATGCCTCAGTGATATAAATCAAGAGTGTGGATTTAATCAAGTGACAGAGATCTCGTCAGGGTATCAGATAATTACAAGGATTTAATCTGAAGAAAATCAAAATGTCAAAGTCAAGACATGAAGAAACGTCACGGAAGTTAGTCACTCATGAACCAGACAGTACATCGAGTGTCAATATTGAAGTGGTGGAATTGATTCATAATTGATAGTGATTTTCAGAAGATTTTCAGAAGAATGGTTGCTGCTCAAGATTAGTATTAATTCTCTATTAATTAATTAAGTCATATAATTTAATTAAGAAAATAAATTATATCTGCAAAGATTAATTTATTGATTAATTGAATTAATTGATTAATTAATACTGAATTAATATTAAGGTTTTTCAGAATTTTAATTGGATTAAAATCTGCATTAAATCAGCAAGACAATTGAAAATGAACTAGCATGACAATCAGGATTGTCATACCGATTGTCATGCCAGGCCATTTTCAATAGTCTCACCGAAAGTTACACTGGGAGGAGATTGTCTTGCTAGTTCATTCTGATAGTCTTGCTAGTTCATTTGATTGTCATACCGAAAGTCTTGCTAGCTGTTGAGATTGTCTTGCTAGTTCAAAGGATAGTCTCACCGAAAGTCCTACCAGCTATGGGATTGTCATTCCAGTTCATTCCATTTTGTCGATTGATTAAAAAGACAGAAGCAGCCATTCAAGAATTAACAATTCAACAGAAAAGAAGTCAAGAACATACAGAGAGAAAAAGCAGCCAAATATTTCATCTTATTTGCTAATTCAAGATCATAATTTCTAGTTTGTAATGTTAAATCCAATCAACTAGAAATCATTCTCTTGTTCTTGTGTAACAATCTAGCGGATCAAAATCCCTAGAACTTAATCTCAAATCGCGTTTAGCATTTGATTCTAATTATTGCAAAAATAGAAAAAGTTCATGTCGAATTTATTCTAAATTTGTGATAATTAATTTGAGATTAATTCCTTGTAATCGATACAGTTGTTGTAACACCTTTCAAGTTTAATAATATTTTTTATTTAACTTGAATTTTGTTTCACATTTTTTTATTCCGCATTTAATTCGATTATTCGGTACTGTTTGTATTCAACCCCCCCTTCTACAAACACATTGGGACCTAACAATTGGTATCAGAGCCTTCTGATTAACGAACAAATCAAGATCCTAGACTTTTGTGATTTTTCAACTCCTTGAATTTTTATTCATTCAAAAATTCATAATGACTTCACAAAAAGTTGGAACCGTTAAAATTCCACAATTTGATAAAGAGAATTATATTATGTGGAAGAAGAAGATGCTCTTATTTTTACAAGTGGCAAATCCCAAATATTCAAACTTGTTAAAGAAGGGGATAAGAACTCCGATGGTTATTGAACCGGAGGTGATAGTAGATGATGTTGTGATCACCAAAGCCAGAACCTATCCTAAAGATCCTAAGGATTTTTCTCCTGCTGAAAAAGATGAAGCCTCCTTGGATGCCAGCCTTCAGTTAATTTTAATTGATTCCCTTGATCCCTTGATGAACAGACATGTGATGAACTGTAAAAATTCCAAACACATGTGGGAAACTATTGAGGTGATCAATGAAGGCACAGAGGAAGTTAGGGAGAACAAGTTGGAGATCCTAACCTCTGAGTATGAATATTTTAAATCAAATCCAGGAGAAGGAATTACTGAAGTGTTTGAGAGGTACAATGCGTTGATCAACAACCTGAACATAAATGGGAAATATTATTCAATCAGGGAGGTCAACAAAAAGTTCCTTTTAACACTGCCAACTCATCTTGAACATAGAATCACTGCCATTAGAGAAGCTAGAGATCTGAGTGAGATTTCTTTGGACATGCTCTACGGAGTGTTAAAAACCTATGAGTTAGAGCAGATTCAACAGAAGGAAGTCTACGGGAAGGATAGAATGGTCAGCACATCTACTGCACTTGTAGCTGAAGGTCAACAACAACAGCAATCTCAACAATTGGAGAGAATGGTACAGTGTTCCAAGGCTGAGGAGAATATGTTAGTAGCATAATATGATCCTCCTACTACAAATCAATCAAGTGATGATTTTTATTCCTTGGAAGAGCTGGAGCAATTGGAAGACGAGTCAATGGCCCAAATTGTCAAGAGATTCTCCCATGTCAGATTCAAGAGGAATCTCAAGCTTAAGTACAAGTCCAACTACAACAAATTCTAGAAAGGTGGATCTTCATCCTCTAACACCAGCAGTGGTGGATACAAAACAGGGATGGTTGATCGGAGCACCATTAGATGCTATAACTGTAATGAGTTGGGACACTTTGCCACAGAATGTAGGAAGCCAAAGCAAGTAAGAAAGAACTCTGAAAGGGCTTATCTGGCAAAGGGAAGAAGCTGGGATGATACTGATAGTGAAGATGAAGATGAAGGAAATCTTGCTCTTATGGCTATTGATGGAAAAGCTTCATCGTCAAGAATAGAGGTAAAACTTTCTGATGCTGAAATGGTTTATCATCTAAGAGGTAACTTAGATTGTGCACGTCGTGATAATGAACTGTTAAATTTACAGATCACAGACCTTGAGAAAGAGGTCAATGAATTAAGACTTGTGCACATTAATCAAGAAAAATTAAAAGAACAAGTATCTTTTCTAGAGAATAGAGTTGACTGTTATAGAAAACTCGAAACTATTCTCAAAGACAAGATCACCGGTCTTGAGACTAAGGTTAGAGCCTACTTCAATTCTTGTTCGAAGGCTAAAGAGTTCTACAGTAAGCAATCTGTTAATCAAACATCTGGAATAGGTTATGATTACAATGTTGCTATTGGAGAATTAGGCATAAACTCCCCTCCTCGTGTCTGTGCTAAAGGGAGGGAAGTACCACATGTGCTTAAGGGTGTTGATGAACCCCTCTATAAACCATCAATTGCTGAACCATTTGATGTGACCTCTTCTGTTATTCAGGAAGAAATACGTGCTGAAGATCATGCTAATGAGAAGGTTGTTTCCAAGTCAAGTGTGTCGAAAGTTCCAGTCAAAGTTGTGAAAGCAACTGAGACTAACTCAGATACACATGAGTTGGATAACAAAAATGCCATGTCTGCCATGCATAAATTGCCTACTATTAATCACTCTCATAAAGCATGTGCTGTTTCTAATTGTATGTCTTGTGCTTTTAATATGATGTATGCTTATTTTAATGGTAAGCATGTTTCTAATGATAAGACTACTCCTCGTCAGCATGTGAATAACAAGAAGCATGATAGGTCTAAGACTGCTAGTCCTTCTAAGGCTAGAAAGGAGACATTTGTGCCTAAGCTTAAACAGAAATTTGTTAAGGCTGTTTACAAGGTCAAATGTTCAGTCATTGAGAAAGTTAAGGCAATTAAAATTAAAAATGTTGTTTTGCCTGACAAAGGACAGTTCTACAAGTATGCCGGGCCCAACCAAGTTTGGGTTCCGAAGAAGGTCTAATCCATTTGAAGTGTAGGGCAGTATACAGGTGTAACCGGTAGTGTGGATTCTTGACAAGTGGATCATCAAGACATATGACCGGAGATAGAGCCCTGCTATCAAATGTGGATTGAGAAAGCTGGCCCCCTGGTTACCTTTGGAGATAACAGCAAAGGTTTATCTGAGGGATATGGCTGTTTGCAAGCTGAATATGTTATCAGTGAAATTTTGTATATTGTGCTAGGTTACTATCAGGAAGCAGTATCTAACATATAACACCAGTGACGAGACTTGAGAATATTACGACATATCAGGCACCTGCTGCATATTACACTTGGAATTGGACTCTAGTAAGATGTGTACAAGTGTACTCCTGGTTGGTGGGTCAAAAGAGGAAGTCAGTGCACCACAGTTCATGGACTTTGCAGCTGCAGATCTATTGGACTATGCAATCTCTTCTTCACAATCTCACTTCAGGTTGGTATGAACTAGTATACTGCTCAAGCAATCGTCAAGGACATGGTATGGCACTCTAACTGCAGTTACAGTTTTATATGTATAAGTAGAGTCGTCATATTAATAACTATCTTATCACTAGGCACAAACATATTATTTTATATGTGGAGTGATATATTGATAATGCTATCATTGAACTCAAACTTCTTTATAAATTAGTGATTTCTTATGTCATGTAAAATCTTTTGAAATCACTATTGTAAATCATTTTCTCTCTATTACCATATGTTCTGTGATACAGGTTCAGTCTCCAATGACTTTTTTTCATTGATAGTCATGAGGTTGAAAACCCACAACATCTATCCCAGACTGTAAAGACAAACACAGAAACAGAACCAACCAACACTCTCTTACCACTAAATGTAGTATGAATGAGCGTGAGGGAGATAGTGCCTTAATGCACCATATAAGGAAGGTTCTGTAGTCAACCCAATAGCTCTGTCTCCTACATAGATGAGTAGTATTTAAATCGAGACAACTGCTAGCCCCCATACATCTTCTCAAAAAGATGTAATGGCTGAAAAGGCACAAAAATAGTTACTAGATTCATTCTCTCAACAGGGTGCGTCTATTGAATTTTGCCTGTTGGCCAAGGCATCCGATGTAGTGTCACCACTTCAAATATAAACAATTCTTGATGCACAAGGAAAGTTTACACACACAAAGGATGAGTTGACGGAAACAAGAGTTTCGACCATTTTAAGGTCAGATTCGATTGTTCAAGGTTCGTTAATGGACCAATTGCCTTTACAGGTGTTAGGAGAGGATACTGATCCAAAAGCCATATGTCAATGGTCAGTGTCTACCTCCCCAAGCTTAAATCCCCTGGATGCATCCGCGGATAGTGGATCTGACATAGGCGCAGATCGGCAACTTGTTGACAATGATTCAGATATTACCTGATGAGTCACAAGGAAATGTCTTCACAGACATTAGAAGGGAACTTTGATCTTTATGCTAAATTCGATGGATCATTGTTTACCTTCCCAGAATTCAAATCTGGAACCCAAAAAGGGAAACTAGCAACTTGTAAATTATGACTCAGATTCATCTGACGAGTTTAACAAGGATGGGGATTTGTGAACTCCCATTGCACCACCTGTGACCTCCTTAAGGATGGCTAAGGTGATTTTCCTTGCAGGTACAGCTGAAATATGGAGCTATGAGAGGAGTGATACACTTGTGAGAAAGAGTGTAAACACGAGTGGAGAGAAGAGTGAAACACATGTGAGGTACACTAAACAGAATCACACACTCACAGTGAGAAAGAAAGAGAAACTACTTGTTATTTCTTTTCCAACCAAGTGGAATATGAGAACTCCTTCAGACGACGGCATACATTCCTTCACTAAGGGGGAGATAAAAGCTTAAGTAATAGTTTGGAGGATTCCTCAACTAAGGGGGAGAAATAGCAGGGAGTAAGAAAAAGATCCAACATGTACACTACACCACACCTTTGTTGTTTGTAACTACGGATCCTATTGTACGGGAGAGGTGGTAAACACAAGGTGATTTTCTAGTAAGGGAAGAAGCTGTTTTCAAAAGGGGAGTACCATTGGCTTTTATCTGCGGATCCTATTGTACGGGAGAGGTGGTAAACGAAGGTGATCTTCTTTAATCAGTTGATTCTCATAGGGGGAGAAGCAAGAGAGATATGGGCTTCTCAACAGGAAATGTGGTTGTACAAATGAAGATGGAACTACTTGAAGATATGTTCAGTCTAGAGGAACATCTACTTGGAATCTGGAAAATGTTAAATGTCTTCCAGAAACTTTTCTACTATTTACTTTGCATTTCAGTTTATATCTTTTTCTTATTTGTTAGTTGAGTTATCCTCTAGGTATTTGTGTGTTATTGTCTAACAAACAAATAGGGGGAGATTGTAAGTCAAATGTCATAGGCCTATTTGTATATTCGAGGATTCAACTCAACTCAAATAAGAATGTAATAAGTAAATAGTGGATCTACCGTCAAAGAGATCTCGCAAAGTAATATTTGTCAAAGGATTCAGAAACAAGGTTCATCTACAGACTTGAGGAATTAATTCACTGGAAGAAGTTCAAGAAATTGATCATGCCTCAGTGATATAAATCAAGAGTGTGGATTTAATCAAGTGACAGAGATCTCGTCAGGGTATCAGATAATTACAAGGATTTAATCTGAAGAAAATCAAAGTGTCAAAGTCAAGACATGAAGAAATGTCACGGAAGTTAGTCACTCATGAACCAGACAGTACATCGAGTGTCAACATTGAAGTGGTGGAATTGATTCATAATTGATAGTGATTTTCAGAAGATTTTCAGAAGAATGGTTGCTGCTCAAGATTAGTATTAATTCTCTATTAATTAATTAAGTCATATAATTTAATTAAGAAAATAAATTATATCTGCAAAGATTAATTTATTAATTAATTGAATTAATTGATTAATTAATTCTGAATTAATATTAAGGTTTTTCAGAATTTTAATTGGATTAAAATCTGCATTAAATCAGCAAGACAATTGAAAATGAACTAGCATGACAATCAGGATTGTCATACCGATTGTCATGCCAGGCCATTTTCAATAGTCTCACCGAAAGTTACACTGGGAGGAGATTGTCTTGCTAGTTCATTCTGATAGTCTTGTTAGTTCATTTGATTGTCATACCGAAAGTCTTGCTAGCTGTTGAGATTGTCTTGCTAGTTCAAAGGATAGTCTCACCGAAAGTCCTACCAGCTATGGGATTGTCATTCCAGTTCATTCCATTCTGTCGATTGATTAAAAAGACAGAAGCAGCCATTCAAGAATTAACAATTCAACAGAAAAGAAGTCAAGAACATACAGAGAGAAAAAGCAGCCAAATATTTCATCTTATCTGCTAATTCAAGATCACAATTTCTAGTTTGTAATGTTAAATCCAATCAACTAGAAATCATTCTCTTGTTCTTTTGTAACAATCTAGCGGATTAAAATCCCTAGAACTTAATCTCAAATCACGTTTAGCATTTGATTCTAATTATTGCAAAAATAGAAAAAGTTCATGTCGAATTTATTCTAAATTTGTGATAATTAATTTGAGATTAATTCCTTGTAATCGATACAGTTGTTGTAACACCTTTCAAGTTTAATAATATTTTTTATTTAACTTGAATTTTGTTTCACATTTTTTTATTCCGCATTTAATTCGATTATTTGGTACTGTTTGTATTCAACCCCCCCCCCTTCTACAAACACATTGGGACCTAATAATCATTTCTTACATATCCTACTGAGCCCTCATCATATAAGGAAGCAATTAAGTATCCTGAATGGCAAAAGGCGATTTCTGAAGAATTTGCATTTCTTGAAGCAAATAGAACCTGGTCTTTAGTTAAACTACCACCCGACAAGAAACCTATATCATGTAAATGGGTTTTTAAGGTTAAACAAAATTTAGATGACACTATTGAAATATATAAGCCAGGTTGGTGGTTAGGGGTTTTACACAAGTCGAAGGAGTTGATTTCACTGAGACTTTCTCCCCAGTTGTGAAGATGACCACAATTCGAGCTCTGGTTGCTATTATAGTCAAGAAAGGGTGGAATCTATTTCATTTGGACGTGAATAATGCATTTCTTCACGGAGATCTTTATGAGGATGTATACATGCTTCCTCTTCCAGGTCTTTACTTTCTGATTCAACTCCAGTCTGTAAGCTCGAAAAATCACTTAATGGTTTAAGGCAAGCATCACATCAATGGAACACTAAATTGAAGACTACATTATTGTCTCGAGGATATATGGTTTCTCAAAATGATTCTTCTCTGTTTTATAAAAGGAATGGTTCTTTGGTGGTGTATTTAGCAGTGTACGTTGATGATATTTTGGTTGCTGGGAATTATGATGACGAAATGGAGGATATTAAAGCATAACTTGACTCTGTTTTCAAGATCAAAGATCTCGGCAAATTAAGATATTTTTTGGGTCTGGAATTCACTGAAGTTCCAGATGGCATGATCATCTCCCAGAGAAAGTTCACCATGGACTATTGTCCGAATTTGATTGCTCAACTTCTTCCCCTGTTGTGACACCTTTAGATCTTAGTATTAAACTCTTACCTGATCAGGGTGCCTTGTTGACAGATGCTTCAGAATATAGGAGATTGATAGGGAAATTTAATTTTCTCATAAATACTCGCCCTGATTTGTCTTTCTGTGTTCAACATTTAAGTCAGTTTATGTCTTCACCTCGACAGCCTCATTGGGATGCGGCTACTCATGTCTTGAAATATCTCATAAATGATCCAGGCCAAGGTCTCTTATACACTAAGAATTCTTCTTTAACACTGGAAGCTTACTGCGATGCTGTCATTTTGCTTGGGGGAAATCTGATTTCCTGGAAATCAAAGAAACAACATACAGGGTCATTGTCCTCTGCAGAAGCAGAATATCGTTCTTTAAGACGTTTAACTACTGAACTTGCTTGTCTTTCTCGTCTTCTTTATGAACTTGACGTCTCAGACATTGTTCCTGTTCCTTTTAAATGCGATAATCGGGCTGCCATATACATTGCCAAGAACCCTGTTTATCATGAGAGAACAAAACATATTGAATTAGATTGTCATTTTGTTCGAACCAAGCTTGTATCTGGGCTCATTTCCTTTTCATATACACCATCGAAAGAACAGCTTGCTGACATTTGTACGAACCTTTAACGAGACTGCACCATCATGGTCTACTGGGCAAGTTGGGAGTGTGTAACTCACCCTCCAACTTAGAGGGGGGGGGTATTAGGATTGATCAATATAAACAGATTAGTGATAGTCAACTGATTAGTGATAGTCAACTGTAATTAGTTAGTTAATTTAAAAACAATATGTTTTCCCTGCTCTTGTATATAAGTAGGGTACATCTCTTTTCTAGTTACTCAAACATTGTAACAAACTTATCATTCTTGTGAGAAATGAACAAACATGCTCATTCTCTTCTTCAATATATACAATCTGGTTAGGTTTCACATTATATTTACACGAACTAGGGGGACTACGAACTAGGGGGACTGCAGTGAACATCGGTCCTTACCAACGGTCTAAATTTATATAAATTTCAGTATAAAATTTTGAAAAAAATAAATAATTTAATTCGGTTCCCGAAATATTGTTCGGTTTCTCCTAAACTAGTTCGTAAATATAAAGTAATTTATAAAAATGATGTATGAACTCTGATATGAAGTATGAACTTCAAATACATGACGTGTGAACTCTGCTGATATATAACTTATTTTTTAGAAAAAAATCTAAAATGATAACCTTAGGTAAATGTTATAGCCAAAATTTGGTAAAAAAGATATCCGGGTCAAATCCGGGTCGACATAATTCAATTTGGGCGAACACCAAGAGAACGGGTTTTCGCGGACAGCCAAGGGCGGACAACCAAGGATGGATGGCTAAGGGCGGACGACCAAGGGCGGACGGCCAAGGACGGACGACCAAGGAAGATCGGCCAAGAAAATGAGTTTTCGTGGCTGGGTTGGCACGAGGCCAAACCCTTAGACGGGTTGGCATGAGGTAAAGCCCTCAGACAGGTTGGCACGAGTCAAAGCCCTTGGACAGGTTAACGCAAGCCAAAGCCCTTACCTTTGGACAAGTTTAGGGCACACCCTCTTAATAAGAGAAATCAAAGGATTGATGACCAGGGCGACGCCAAGAGAAACACTTGGGCGCGCCCTCACTCTCAGTTTGGCACAGAACTTGACTTGAACATGCTGCATGATGGACTGCTTGGACACTTGAGGAAGAGCAATCAATGAACGCTTGGACAATAGAGAAGGTGTGCCCTCCCCTCAGGGAAGGAGGCACGTCCTTATGATGTAAAGGACCTTCAATGTGCTCTGGAAAGAGTGTAGGGCGCGCCCTATGTGGGAAATGGTTTTGGACAGGTTCCAGACATGGCTGCTTGGACGGATTCTGTGGAAGGCTCAAGGAAGATGGAGTTAATTATGACTAACGTATTTGATGCAGGTACTCTATTGAAGAACTTCTTCTTGTAGCACATCTACAGGAAAGGCGGTGTCCGTGGTCAGAGACCTCCAAGGGTATACCTGGACTGAAGGCCTCCACCTGTAGTCAATGGGTGTCCTCATTGAGGATGTGGTGTGAAATCTGGTGTGTGCTTTGGGAGCTCTGTCTCTGTAGTCAACGGGTGTCGTCGTTGGGAGACTTTGGAGTATCTTGCACTTTGCACCCAAAAGCTTGGGTTCACTTGTCCTGCAATCTGGTAGGGGCTCCTTATCGGGGGACAAGGATACGTCCAATATTTAGGGTGAACCACGGCTATACCTGCGTCCGCAGACTAGAGAAACAGCTGGTAGCGGAGGGTTAACCTTGGCCAGGGAGATGCCTTATCCGTGAAGTCTCGAAGCCGCGGACGAGCCTTGGGCCTTTGTGGTTGGGCCTCATCGGCGGACATTCCTAAAGCTAGTACAAGACGGTTTCCAGTGGGTTTCCTACTGGGCCTCGGGATAAGAAATCTAAGCCCATTAGGTTTCTTGTTCCCCAAGAACTATGTGGGCTTGATCCCCTATAAATAGGGGTAGTAGGAAAATTGTAAGGGGGCGGAAGCGAGAGCCTTAAAGAGCCACCACCAACCCTAAGCAATCTCAGCCATCAATAATCACCACCACCAAACACTGTTCATGATTCCCGACGAACACTGTTCATAAAATCCGACGAACACTGTTCATAAAATCCGACGAACACTATTCATAAAATCAACGAGTACTATTCACATTTTCCGACAAAGAACCGTTGTCATAGATCTTGATTCCGGCTACAAATCTCAAATTTTGTTGTTACCAAATTCCTCCGTCAACAAATAGGCGCTAGAAGGAGGGGCTAATTAAGATTTGCATCTGGGAGGAAAGATGCATCAATGGCGTATTATATAGAAGGTGCGAGATCTGGAGGATGAAGATGGCTGACTATATTTAAAGAGAGATGCGAGACATGGGTCCATATTTTCAGTAGGCAACTATGTAGTAGATACGAGAATAATTTGCTATTTGAGCTTCGAAAAGCAAAACATTATTTAGAGATGCGGCCCGGGAAGGTTAGAGAGAGCTCCTTTACCACGATGGGGTAAAGTCAGAGATCTTCATGTTCCTGTGTGCGCCGCTCTGTTTACAAACTTTTACAAAAAAAGTATTAAAGTCTGCTCTTATTTTCGTTGATTAATTTGGTATCTAAAGCACCTCATTAAGGAATTACTAAATTATATATTGAAGCTTCAATTATCGAATAAAAAAAGACATTCTTGTTTGAAGGAGTGATGGGCGCTCCCTTATCAGTGAGTTGCATTTGACAAAATCTTCCTTATTGATATGGGAAACTATTTCTTAACAAGGATAAAAAGAGTCAATCCTCCGTCCTGCCAAGAAGTATCAAGGGATTTCCCTCCTAAATTATATTAACATATTATAGCGGAAGCTGCATGAAAATATATATATAACAAAATAAAAAGGGAGAATCTTATCGGCAAAGTTGTCAAAGACAGAAGAGAGAACAATATAAGATATAATTTAGAGAATAAATGACGCGCCTTATATAAACTGAAGACCAAGTAAAGCAACAATATTGCTACATGGAGCAGGTAAAAATGGTTCGTATTATTTAACCATAATGGTTAGTATATAGATGAATAGGACTCCTTCTTTATTTGATATGAGATGAAGGAATGCAGTTGGATCCGCAAATCATTAAGAAAATTATAAATAAATAATCGTACGGGAAATGTGATGGTGATTTATACTGATGAAATATCAACACTCAAGGCGCGCCCCTATAAAGGATTGAATAAAAGAATTGGAATTAGCCCTGTTATAAGGCGGAGAAAGGTGGCTTTCCATTTTTTACATAAAAAATGGATTGACAGGCATTTTCTTTCAGCATTGAAAATAGATGGCGCGCCTGAATATATAAATTTGGTTGTGCCCGCACCACTTTCAGTCAAAGTAGTACTACTCTGAAGTTTTGCTTGGTGAGCCACCAAGAAAGTAAATAAAAAGAAAGTCACTTTTGCTCGATGTAAATGACTTTTGCTCAATATATGTAGTGCAGTAAATGCAAGAAGGATGTGATGAGCTTGTGCAGCACCTATATGCATGGTCAAGTACATGTAAATTTCTCACTAATACATTGTGATGGATTAATTATGGGAAGGGCTCGCGTAATAAATTAAATAATTAATACATGCAAGTAGCAAGTTGGGTCCTACATGAGGGAATAAGCATGTACATCAAATTATCAATTTAGAAAGAAGGAATGAAGAGGAGCAGGACCCGCCTTAATAAGTACCGATCCTCATTGAAAGTCTAGAAATTAACACTTGTATTTGGGAGGTATACGTACGAGTTGTCGGTTCGGTAAAGAGTTACGAGGTCACGCCTATATTTACCGAAAAGAAGGAAAAGTCTTCGTTAATTTTACTGTCCCAGCAATTTGCGGGAGTAGGATGGGCGCGCCTTATTAAATAAAATAGAAAAGCTTAACGTTAGCATCAAGCGGAGTAACAATCTTGCGAGTAAATCTAAAGTAGAGGTGCGGCTCCAAGAATAACGTTGAGAGCCCCCTTCTTGACAAGGGTGCGGCCCCATGTTTATGTGAGCCCCTCTATAAAGCATTTGAGTTTTGAATATTCAATTGAAGAAAGAGATAATAATATCTTTATATTTTTGGTGTCAGTAATTTTGATTTAAAATCCTAATTGGAGATACTCTTAAACGACGCACATATGTGAAAAACAAAATAAAAGGATGCGCCTTAAGCCCAAGGTAAGTTCAGGGAAAGAAAAAACTAAGTTAAAAAATCTCAGTACTTTGTTAAGAAGAGTGCGCCTACACTAAATAGAGGGCGCGCCTAGAATATAAAATGAAAGGTGTTTGCAGAAATCAGAGAGTAAAGAGCAAGTATGGGAAAAGTAAAATACGTATTCCCGAATGCATGCAATATTATATGCATGGATCAATATGAGTTAATTAAATACAATGAATTTTCATTAATGAAAAGAGATATAAGAAGCTGCGGGGCCTAGATGATTTCAAGTTTTATTTTGTGTGCAAATACTCGTATTTAGTTGATAGAAAGGTGGAGTTAGTGCATTATTAATTGTGGGAAGTTAAAGCACATGGGGCCTACCTAGGTGAATAAAGGAAGGAGTAGTTTATTTTTAAGACTTATGTGCATGCATATAAAGATAAAGCTGGGAGGTTGTACAATATGAATGGGAATATTAACATGCAAGATGACGGAGCCTGCAACATATAAAATTTTGGGCATAAATAAAAACAATTACTACTTGGTCAGCTTACGGGTAAAATATATACAAAAAGGCGCGCTCTTGTTCTAAAAATAATCAAAAAGAAAAGTTGAGACATCATTGTTGCTAATGCTAGCTATAATGTACGCATCGTCGAAGCATCTGTCTGTTGATCTCGAGTGAAAGGAAAATGGATTTGGATGGCCCGACAATTTTTTTTTTATCAGAGGGGCATAATCATATTTGAGGACGCGCCCATATGTTACAGACATACAGGGATGTTGTATGTTTAATACTAGAGGCATGTTAGCGGGGCCCAGTTCAAGGATAGATTGCAAGGAAAAAGAAGAAGATATTAAATATTTGATTGAAGACATTCAAATGGTACCTCAGTGCACGTCCTTTTGATTAAAAATTGGATAATTATACAAGGATGATGTTATGGTGCATTAAAAGAAAATGAACCAGCTAATGGGGTTTATGTGAGTCTTGAAGTCTATGTCAAAATATGCGGCCTAAATTCATGTGCTACATATATAGCATGCACTGCTCCAAAATAAATGTAGGAAGACAAGTCAAGTACACAAACCACGGTATTTGAATCGACTAATAAAACAGTTGTCCATTTTGGGAAATCAATATGGGCTGACAATATAAAAGGAAATAAAACTGGAGAAGACATTGAAAACCTTGGAATCGCAGGATGAGTGTATAATTTATGTGTCAATGCAGCAATATGTAGTGTAGTAAAGCTAGTAAGGGCGCGCCTAAGAAGACTGCTTAGCATGGAAAAGCAGAGATGGAAAAACAGAGAAACATTGGTGGTATATAAAGAAGTAGATTAGCTTTGATGACTGAGGAGAAGAAATGTATTTCATGACTTCAAATATATAGCTACTAAAAGAGTTGGCGAAGGCACAATTTAATAAAAAATATGATGTTGGGGGTTCATGAAGGAAATTTAGTGACATGATTTGAATAAGTGAGTTGTAGGGTCTATATGGCTACAGAAATTATTGATACACCATCTACATGAATAATTATAAAAAATAAGTTGGAGCACTGAAACTACTGAAGTATGACTGCTTTGAGTGACTGTGAAAGTGAAGGCGGCGGGTCTTACGTGCATAGTAAATTGTTAATTGACTATTTTTACACGAAAAGGGAAGAGAATCTGCTTTTGATTGTGTATAATCTATTCATCAAAATGCGAGGAGTTGAGTGAAATTAAAATATAAAATGAGCTTCTAAAAGTAGGATCTCCTTGGAAGTTCGAAAATAAAGGGATATAACAGCTTAGTAATGGCGCGCCAAGTAAAATGTTAGTATTGATTACGCGCAATGATGAAGTTGAGGAGTCCAAATTATTGGAAGAAGTCATATAAAGTATCAAAGGAGGAAAAACTCAGCACTTCACGAGTGTTGATTTGCATGAGATTTACGGTCATGGATTATACATAGGCACGTTAGATAAATGCATACACAGGTGAAGATGTATATTCTCATTTGGTCTAAGAATAGTGGAGTTGTGCGTAGATACGAAAATCAAACAAAGGCAGCAGATGGGTTTCTTTTTGGTATAATAAAAAGAAAAGAATGAATATGGGACATAGATTCATGACGCGGGCCCTGCAAGGGACAAATTTGTACTAAATGTATGCATACAAGGCGTGCCCTGACATTTTTTTAAAAAAATAAATAAATATTATTGCAGAGCCTTGCATGTTACCATGATGTGGTACTGAACGCGCCTTTGAATGAAATTTGAACTATGTAGGCTGGTAACTGGTGTTGGTGATGAAAGATTGCGAAAATAAGGTGTGTTGCTCGACAATTATGCATAAATCACCTGTACATGAACTCTCAAGAAAATCAGTGAGAAATAAAGATCCAAGAGGTAAGAAGTTACGTTTGTGTTACTAAATATTGCTGGAAGTCAACGCCAAGATTATGAAAGTGATCACAAAGATAAGTTCGATCGGCAATGAGCTAAGGGATTGACTAAGGTATTCTATTTTGGTGCACCCTTGGGGGGTGGCGCACATGTTATTATTTTTATGGCGTCACATAATATTACTTGTTGAAGATAGATGGATTTTTCATAAGTACGGGAAACATCCAAATTGAGTGTAATGCCAAAGCCCAGAAAGATGTTCAGCTTTAAGGGAAGACGTTCAACTTCATGTGAATTCCTCTGAGATAAATGCCTCGTTGAGAGGTGCTTCTTCATAAGATGATTTCTGCATCCCTTAAGCTTCGTTGAAGATAGAAGCCTTCTAAAAAAATATATTGATCTTTAATTTAGTTTTGTTATATGAATATTCTGTAGAAGACCCTTCGAGGTAGATGCTTCTCTTGCAGAGGACGCGCCCTCCAAGGACGATCCCCCTTGTGGAGGCAGATGCTCCTCTTATAGAGGACACTCCCTCTAAGGATGATTCCCCTTGTGGAGGCAGATGCTCCTCTTATAGAGGACGCTCCCTCTAAGGATGATTCCCCTTGTCGAGGTAGAGGCTTCTCTAGTAGAGGACGCACCCTCCAAAAATGACTACCTTTGTCGAGGTAGAGGCTCCTCTTAAAGAGGACGCGCCCTCCAAGTATAAATACCTCATCGAAGTAGATGATATCCTTATAAAGGACGCGCACTTGGGGGGTAGGACGCATGTTATTGGTTACGTGGCATCACATGGTGCCACGAACATAAGATAAATGGATTTTCCTCAAAATCAGGGAAATGACCAAATTCGGGGAAACTCTCAAAAATCCCTCCGAGAAGATATCTCTTCATGAGATGCTTATACTTGAGATGCCTCATTGTGAGATTCTCATGTTTGGGATGCTTCTACTTGAAATACCTCTTTCTTAAATAAATACAGATGATCTAGGAGGCAGTGCATGTCTACTTCCCTCAGCTCAGACTTCACTTATCTTATCACAAATTTTATTATTTTCAGAAAAGACCCTTATCAAGGTGAATGCTCCTCTTACAAAGGACGCGTCCTCCAAGGATGAACACCCTTGTCGAGGTAGATGCTCCTCTTGCAGAAGACGCACCCTCATGATTAAGGATGACATAAATTTTTGCATGGGTCTAAAGATAATGGGGACATATACATCCCACGGTCAACGTATTAATCATTTAAAATTCTTTGGTTGCGCCCTGAAAGCTAAACAATTTAGGCGCGCTTTATTAAGAGAACGATGCGTACAATTTTTTTGCCAAAAAAGTTAAAAATTCCAATCCCATTTCCAATGACATATGGAATTTGGGGGGTAGTTGTTATAGCCAAAATTTGGTACAAAAGATATCCGAGTCAAATCCGGGTCGACATAATTCAATTTGGGCGAACACCAAGAGAACGGGTTTTTGCGGACAGCCAAGGGCGGACATCCAAGGATGGATGGCCAAGGGAGGACGGCCAAGGACGGACAACCAAGGAAGCTCGGCCAAGAAAATGAGTTTTCATGGCTGGGTTGGCACGAGGCCAAACCCTTAGACGGGTTGGCACGAGGTAAAGCTCTCAGACAGGTTGGCGCGAGTCAAATCCCTTGGACAGGTTGGTGCGAGCCAAAGCCCTTACCTTTGGACAAGTTTAGGGCGCACCCTCTTAATAAGAGAAATCAAAGGATTGATGACCAGGGCGACGCCAAGAGAAACACTTGGGCGCGCCCTCACTATCAGTTTAGCACAGAACTTGACTTGAACATGCTTCTTGATGGACTGCTTAGACACTTGGGGAAGAGCAATCAATGAACGCTTGGACAATAGAGAAGGCGTGCCCTCCCCTCAGGGAAGCAGGCGCGTCCTCATGATGTAAAGGACCTTCAATGTGCTCTGGAAAGAGTGTAGGGTGCGCCCTATGTGGGAAATGGTTTTGGACAGGTTCCAGACATGGCTGCTTGGACGGATTCCGTGGAAGGCTAAAGGAAGATGAAGTTAATTATGACTAATGTATTTGATGCAGGTACTCTATTGAAGAACTCCTTCCTGTAGCACATCTACGGGAAAGGCGGTGTCCGTGGTCAGAGACCTCCAGGGGTATGCCTGGACTGAAGGCCTCCTCCTGTAGTCAATGGGTGTCCTCATTGAGGATGTGGGGTGAAATCTGGTGTGTGCTTTGGGAGCTCTATCTCTGTAGTCAACGGGTGTCCTCGTTGGGAGACTTTGGAGTATCCTGCACTTATCACCCAAAAACTTGGGATCACTTGTCCTGCAATCTGGTAGGGGCTTCTTATCGGGGGACAAGGATGCGTCCAACATTTGGGGTGAACCACGGCTATACCTGCGTCCGCGGACTAGAGAAACAGCTGGTAGCAGAGGGTTATCCTTGGCTAGGGAGATGCCTTATCCGTGAAGTCTCGAAGCCGCGGACGAGCCTTGGGCCTTTGTGGTTGGGCCTCATCGGCGGACATTCCTAAAGCTAGTAGAAGACGGTTTCCAGTGGGTTTCCTACTAGGCCTCGGGATAAGAAATCTAAGTCCATTAGGTTTCTTGTTCCCCAAGAACTACGTGGGCTTGATCCCCTATAAATAGAGGTATGTAGGCAAATTGTAAGGGGGCGGAAGCGAGAGCCATAAGGAGCCATCACCAACCCTAAGCAATCTCAGCCACCAATAATCATTACCACCAAACACTGTTCATGTTTCCCGACGAACACTGTTCATAAAATCCGACGAACACTGTTCATAAAATCCGACGAACACTATTCATAAAATCAACGAGTACTATTCACGTTTTCCGACAAAGAACCGCTGTCATAGATCTTGATTCCGGCTACAAACCTCAAATTTTGTTGTTACCAAATTTCTCCGTCAACAACAAACAAACTGATACATATAATACCACAATATAATAAAAATCCAAAGCTGTGCATGTTTGGCTGTACGTGAGCATGTTCCACGGTGTTATAAAAATAAGTATAATTATTATTATAATTAGTATCAAAAAATAATTTTCGATACTAAAATACTATAGGGTTTTAATGACTGATTTTATATTTTATTCCAAATTTTATCAACTCCGAAAATACCCCACTATTTTGAATATAAATCATTTTTCTAGCTAACTTTATACTTTTTGATGTGATGAGATGTAAATTATAACTTAACCTATCTTTGATTTTATATTTATCACAACATTGTGTTATTTTAATACAAGATATAAAATATCATTATAATAATAAATTTTAAATTTTATTTTATAATATAGAAATTGAACAAGATATAACCCGACTTAAAATGACGAAAGCAGGTTTCCTCTTTTACGAACCTGTTAACTACTTACATGTTTATATTCTCAAAAATTGGAGGTTCGGTACTTTCGGCTTTCCATATATCATTTTGCTAATATGTTACTAGAATTTTTCATTTTTACTTTCAAGTATTGTGTCGTATACTCGATACTGTAAATATTAATTTTAAATCAAAAATATATATATTTTTTAAAATATTGTCGAGTCTTATACTGGGACACGTATCCATATCGGACAATTCTAGTCTGACTCCGAGTAATATAATTTTGTTGGGCGAATAGATGACAGACTAAATGTAAGATTGTACACATGAGTAGTGTTATAAATATTAAAACCGACCTGTTTACTTAAGTTTTTAAAATTTAATCGTAAATAAATTCATTTAGTTGCGTTCTTAAAAAAATAAATAAGTGTTCTAGAAATATTATTTCTTGCGATTTCACTATCATCTAAAAATATTTGGAAAATATGGTTTGTAATATAAATAATAACTAGATGTAATGTTTTTTTACCTTCTTTCATATTCCAAAATAGAATTGAAATTGTTTTTGGTTGTATTTGAAACTGTATCGAGTGGAAAAACGTAATTTAAAAATAATGAAAAAGCGTAATTTTGCAAATAAAATATTAAAAAACTTTTTTTTACAAAAAAGTTTAAAAAATTTATAATTTGAACAAACCTCTAAAATATATGCAATTAGTTTCGATTTGTTTATAAGTTATGATTTATCAGCATATCATTAAATTACCAATTTATAAATAAAATTATTCAAATGACTAAATATTATATAAGTAAAAAATTTAATATCTTTTATGTATATGTATTATTATTTTAAAAAAATTTCAAATAGGCCCATTAAATTCTCAGTTGTATTTGGACAACTTGAGTACACAAGTAACATGGCGTGGGGTGACTTACTTGTAGAGGTGGCCAAACGTGCGGGTTCGAACCGCTCATTCGGGACCGGCTCGTACAAAAACCGTAAAATATTCGGCCCGATTCGGGCCGGTTCAAACCCGCACAACCCGCCAAAAGAAGCGAACCGAATACGAATTTAGTTTTAAAAAACCGGAACCGGCACTAACCCGCACGAGCCCGCACAGGCGAAGCCCGCATGAGCCGCACGAACTATGCAGACCGCACAGCCCGCACAGCCCGCACGGGTGTGCGTCACGCGCTGTGCCGTTTCCATCTGTTGTATGCAGTGTTGCAGTCTGCAACTATAAACATCAACAATCACTGCAGTCTGCAACGCCAACGGTAACCTCCTCCGCCAACGTTACACTCTCCACTCCAGTCTCCAACGGTCCTAATCTCAGCTTATAAATATGTACATACAACAACAATCAAAATTCACCATCTCAATCTCTGTCTCTCTCAAGTCTCAAGTCTCAATTCAATCTTTATTTCTCCATTTCTTCTCCGACTTCAGAGCTTCAACAACAATTTAAATCCTTTTATTTTCCTGAATCATTATTTCATTATTTCTTCTCCAACAGAATTTAGAATACACAGCACATCAATCAGCAAAACAGGCTTTTATCACAGATTCACAGCAAGTTGCGAGTTGGGCGGGTTAACAGCAATTCAATTCGCAAATCAACTAACTCAGAAAAATGGAACAAGGTAGAGGGAGCATTTCTTCTCAAGGTTCAACTCTGGCGACTTCGATGCTACCGCCTCGACCCGGATCCACGTTTAATACCGAAGAAGGTATTTCATTTTCCTGTTTATTTTTGTGTGTTTTTGGTTTTGGAAGGTATATTAATAATAGGGTTTCTGGGTTTGTAATTGATTGACTCACTGTTTTCGAGAAATGGAAGTAGGGAAGAAAGGAAGAAGGGGATAGTTTAAATTGTGTATTGTTCTAGGTTTATTCGGTATAGTTTATTATAGTATATTGTTTATATATATTGTTGATTGTTTTTATTGTTGATTCATTTTTGTAAATTTCAGTTTACAAATTCAGTTTATTTCGTAAATTCATTTTTGTAAATTTCAGTTTACAAATTTTATTCGATTTGTAATTTGACTTTAAATATTAATTGATGATTGTAAATTCGTTAACTAATTTTATTCGTTTTGTAAATTTCTGTAGGTGCTACGAGTTCGAGACAATCATCGCACGTGTGGACATATTTTTCGAAAGAAGTTGTGCCGGATAATCCGAATAGATTTAAAGTACATTGTTTGATTTGTGTACAAAATGGTAGACCACATCAACCATTTAGTTACGCTCGAGGGACCGGCACGGGAACACTAAACCGACATTTGGAGAATATTCACTCTATTACGAAGGCGAGTCACGAAAGGGGAGAAGCACGAAGAGGTCCACAACAATCGCAACTCGGTGGTTTTATGACATCAACGGGAGGTGGAGGTATGCCTTTTTTCCTATAGTAGAGATAGAATGATAGAAAGTTTTGCTACTTTTGTTACACTAGACGAGTTACCATTTTCTCACGGTGAGAGTGATAATTTAGAATATATGATGAAAACTACGATAAATCCGGCATTTAGAAAAATTCCTAGAAACACACTAAAATGACACACAATAACACAATATCATTGCGCTAGAGTACAATTAATTGAATTTTTTCGAGAATTTGATGGTATGGTTTCGTTAACTAGTGATTGTTGGAGTTCGAGTCAAGGTGAGCCTTATATATGTGTTACCGTCCATTGGATTGGTGTCGATTACATGTTACAGAAATGAATTATTGCATTTGATGTTATGGACGAATTATACACCGGCTATAATATTATGTCTAGAATTTTAGATACAATTAAGGAATTTAATTTGTTTAACAAGGTATTCACAATTTCCTTAGATAATGCTGCTAATAACAACAAATGTATTAATTATATTAGGACTGAAATTCCTTTAATTTTAGATGGAGTATTTTTACATATTAGATGTTGTGCTCATATAGTTAACTTAACGGCTCAAGTAGATATTCAACAAATAAATAATTTATTAGAACCTATTAGGAAGGTAATTAAGTATCTACGTTTGGCGGGTAAATATAGGTCTAGGTACAAGAAATTGTGTAAAGAAAATGGACTAAGGCCGAAAAAATGGGGTATTGATTGTCCTACAAGATGGAGTTCGACATATAAATTACTTGTTGAAGCAATTAAATATAAACCCATTATTACCATCTTATATAACGACGATCCAATTCACCAATACGAAGGAGGAATTATTACCGAGGAAGATTGGGAATTAGCATCTACTGTACGTGACATACTTTATTGTTTTGCGCATGCTACTAAAGTTTTTTCTTATGTTTATGAACCAAATGTACACCATTGTATCATTGAATGTGTTAGTATTGTTACTACTTTAAAGGAATACGAAGAAAATGATAATTTTAGTGATATTATTAAGGATATGAAAATTAAATGGATCGAATACTTTACCGAATTTCCTTATATTTATGGTATTGCATGTCTTCTTGATCCCGGTGTTAGGAAGGAAGGTTTAGAAAATATGTTAGAACATTATTATGCAGTGTTAGGAGTTTCATATAATCATATTTTATATGTAAATAATTATTTAAATTTGTTGTTTCATCTTATAGATATGTATGCTCCAAAAACTCAAAGTACTATACCACCGAAGAGTGGTAATACTTCTAGTAGGTTTAATAGTACCATTTCATCTATACTAACCAAAAAATAAAAATCTAGAATTTCCAAGTCATCTACCATACCGGCTTCTGCCACTAGTATGGTTCACGAATTTTTTTCATATAGTTATGAGTTAAATGATGATTTTGATATACTAACATGGTGGAAGAATCATGAGTAACAATTTCCGGTTTTAGCAAAAATTGCAAAGGATATTTTAGTTGTCCCGGCTTCTACAATTGCGTCCGAGTCCGCTTTTAGTGCAGGCAGAAAAGTGTTAGATGAGAAGAGATCCAGTCTTGCGCCAGACGTTGTAAAGATTTTAGTTTGCAAAAAAGATTGGGATCAAGCCGTTAAAAGACAACAAGGAAGAAAAGAAGACTCCGACGATGACGACGAGCCATGGATGACAATGAATACTTCATCCGAATCGGGAACCTCAACTAGCGAACAACTCCAGAACAAATATTTAATGTAATTTTTTTTAATGTTTTAATATTATTTGATTTGTATTTTTTTTAATGTTTGATGCGGTTTGTTCCGTTTTTTTATAGAGGAGTCCTCTCACATCATTTGTAATTTTTTTAATTAATAAAATTTATAAGAGGTACCGTCCTCTTTTTAACCAAAAACTTAAAATAATAAAATTATTAAGTGTTACATTTTATTAATTATATTATGAGCTTATATTTTAATAAATATTGATATACTAATTTCGAATAAATTATGTAAATAATTTCGAGTTTTCTCACACATTTAATTAAAAAAACAGATTATGTGACATGATAGACGGGGATGCATTTATTCGGCCCGGGGGAGATGATGAGCTTATATGTCACATGGACAACACTTGTCACTTGTCAGCAGATGTCAGCAGACAGCAAATATAAATAAAATCAATTCAAGTGTCAAGCCCGTGAACCCGTGAGCTTTCAGCCCGTGAACCGAGTAACCCGCCAACCCATGAACCGCCTGGCACGCACACGACTTCAGTGCCGAATCCGAGTTACTTTCTTTAAGTTCACGCACAGCCCGACCCAATTCGGTCAGTTCAAGTGTCGGTTCAGTGTTCCGTTTTTCCGGTTACAACCCGTTTCCAACCCGGCCCGGACCGCCCGACCCGCATGGTTGGCCACCTCTACTTACTTGGCTAGTAGCAGCAAAGTTTATACTTTATAGCTACATGCATCGCGTATATAAGACTAATAGAAATGCGTGTTGAATTATCTTTTATTAAAAAAAGGAAGTTAACATAAATTTTTTTTATTAAAAAAAGGAAATTAATGTCGACAATGCGTGTTTAGACTAATGTACACTGATTTTGGTCGTGTTTGGTTCAAATTTTATGTTAAATCGGAATGAAATCAAATAATTACTATTTAAAAAAATCAAACTAATCTGAACCGCATAATTCAATAAAACCAAGCCACTCGATTCGGTTTTATTCAGTTCGATTCAACGGATTTTGGCGGTTTACGACTTTTTTATTAGTGAACTCGAGAAATAAAGTATCAATTCTTTTTCTTTTTTTTGCTAAGCAAAATTTCTTCTATTTAAACTTTCCTTGTTACAATTTAAATAATTAATATATACATAATATATATATATATATATACATATACACGTTGATCAATTAATTGCAATAATAAACGTTCAATATACCAAAAGAAATAAAAAAGTATTCAACATTATTTTTAAAGGAAACCGAAACCGCTTAAAACCGATACAAACCGATCCATTCAAAACCAAACTAAAACCAAAACCGAAAATTATAAACTGAAAACGAAACTGATTGTCCAGTTCTAGTTATAGGTTAAAACCGAACCGATTCGATTATTAAAAAAATAAATGTTTCTAAGATAATTTATATATATTTTTAAAATAAAAATATGCAAATATATCTCTTAGGTATAAAAATGTACGGGTCTAATTAACATTATTATGAGTGAACCGGGTTACTAGTTACTAACTTAGTACTGGTGATTACTAATACCATGTAACTAGTTTTTGACTGTTATATAATTTCTTTTTTGCTGCAGAAGATATATTCATTTTGATTTAGGACTGTTGCAGCTTTTTACTTAACTTTAACCTCTGGACTGTATCATTCATAAATAACATTGTATATCTCGATTATCAAACATGAAATTAGGAGTTGTTTGAATTGTGATGCTTAACCAAAACCACAACCTGTGGTATTATGTAATCAGCTTTAAAAATATCTTATCCATTAATTGCATTTTTTATACTTATACAAAGTTAACTATTACGAATTATTTATTTTGTAAATTTTGTGGGATGCAATTTTAAAACAGAAGCCAATCCGATTATAACTGAACCGAGATTTTTAAAACCGAAAATAAACAGATGGTTGCGGATGCGATTTCAGTTTTCAATTTTAAAAATCGAGGACATGCAGTTTTAGTTTTATCTAAAAACCGCATCAAACTGAACCGTGCTCTACCCTAGAGTCCACTATTTTAGCGGAGTCTTGGAGTTTATATATGTTCTGCAAGTAATATATTATATAAAATTTTAAAACTTATTATATTGTGAATCATATTATACAAATATCATTCTTTTAATAATAATCTTGCAAATCACATATATTTTATAAGTAAAACATTGCAAAATATACTATTCTATAGAACATACCTAGTTTACAGAACATTCATATTTACGTTGCAAAACATAAAATGTTTGGAAATATTCTACTTAAAATATATACGAGATTTGAAAGATTTTTATTAAAATAGTGATTTTTGTAAAATATGTTTCAAAAGATAAAAAGTTTTGCAACAATTTATTTATAGAATATGAACTCCATGACTTCAATTAAATAGTGGACTTCATAGAACTTTAATATATATATATATTGATGCGGTTCGGATCGAAAGCGGATTGGTTTAAGGTCAAATCAAAACCAACCCATAACCCGCGGATTTTTCAAATAGTTGAACCGTAACCGCAAACCACATTTCGGGTTCAATGTGGGTCTAATCAATATGCATACTATGCGGTTTAACCCGAACAGTGATCACCCCTACCAGGTACCCAACCAAGGACGCAAATATAGATAGAGATGTAAAAAAATCATCAATACAGTAAAATATTTTATGAAATAAATATAAAAATACTAGTAAAATTTTTCATATCGAAGTTCTACATTCCTTCATATTATGAGACCTATCTATAATTGAGTTCGTACTAAAAAAGTTTCCTATTTGTTTTTCAGTATAAATAAGCACACAATAATCGAGAAACTAATCATGATAATTTCAAGTCATAGTCTTTAAGTAGTAATAGTACACATAAAATTAAGTTTTATTTTGAATATGAGTAAGTAACATACTAACATTTCAGCAATCACTAAGAAAATAATGAAGAAGATAATAAGTTATATAAGAACAAGTAAAATATTACCTGGATAATAAAATTTGCATTAACAATCTGATTGGGTTATTATTAATGAAAACACTGATAATACGGGAGATCACTAGCTCTGTTGTACAAAAATGAATAAGTGAGGTATGTGTTTTTGGGATAACAAGACGAAAAGACTCTTATATTTTTTAAAAAGAGACACATTGACGATTACCTTTATGATATATCACATTACATAATCAATTTTTAAAAATAGTATATTTGATTATACGCATAATTATGTTTATTTTTATTTTTGAATTTGGTCTACCAAATTAATAAGAGAATTATAATGAATTAAATTTTCAAATTTTATAGGGTCAAATATTTTTTTTGGAGTGTCCAAATATTTTTTTTATGAGGGGCAAATTTTTTTTTGGTAATTAATCAGACACACACATATCATGAGCCGAACTCGTGATCTCCCGTAAGGGGGACACAAGCCACTACACCAAAATTGTAATGACAAATTTTATATATTTACATAAATATATAGATAAAATATATATTTGAAGAATTATATAACAGAAATTCTAATATTATGATAACCCCAAAGGGAACCATAACCACTTCTGACCCCTTCATACCCAACACGTGCAAACATAATTGCAATGACTATTATTCCCTTTCGGGATTTATGCACTAGCGTTGTAAGCTTGTAATTAGAAGACTCGAGGAGTTGGATAAATTATAATGGGCTTCCTTCCCACACTCTAAGTCATGGGTGTACATAACCCGATCAAGCCGTTCAATCCAATCCGAACTGGCACTATTTGGGTTGATTCAAACTGACCTTTTTCAACACGAGACATATTTAGATTGAAAAAATATCAACCTAATTTAAGTGGGTTGGATATGGGTTTCAATATTTTTTTACCGATCCAACCCAACCCGACTAAACAATATACATACATGCTAATCTGATTGTCGAGTAAATATATTTAGGCCCATTTATATGTTGGTCTAAATATAACTTATAACCTCAGTCCTCAATAATACACTTCGTAATATACTGGAAACCCTAGATCTCTCTTGCACCTCTCTTCCGCTCTTCCCTCCATCGTGGACTCAAATCTCATCCCAAACCCAAACACTCCTCCAAATCATATCCTAAACCCACACCCTTATTCTAATCCAGTCCCTAGCACTCTAACGGTTTGACATATTTGATATGGATGTTTGAAATATTTTTTTGAACAAATTTCAAGTATTTTAAAATTTGAGACTTTCTGCTTTATTCCGTACTTATTGATTTTAGTTTCATATATTTAGTAAACCAACCAAATCGATCCAAACCAAATTATTACAAATTGGTTTGGGTTATTGTAATATCCAATGATTTTTTGAATAATATTAGTAAAAGAATAATAGAAAAAAAAGATTAAAATTTGATAAAAATTAGGATTTAAAATTGGATTAGAATAATGGGCCAAAAATTTGGATCAGATTTTGATATGGCTAACTTGTAGGTTAAGAAATAGGGTTTTGTAATGTTATAAATATGTTATATTCGTCTTCCTCGTTTTTATTGTCAAAATTTGTAGGGCTTTTGTACTTAAAAATCAGCAGTCTTGTAATATTCGTAGAAAATTTATCGTAAGTCGGAATTCGTTGTTTCTAGAATTTTTGGAAAGATCTTTTCATTCTCTACAAATTTCATATTTCATGTTTTCCAAGATAACATCTTTTAGAGGGTTAAAAAGAATAAATTTAGATCTGGTCAGAATTTGAGGTAAGTTTTTGATCGATCTTACTAGTGTTTTCAAAATTATGTGTTATGTGTGTATATTTGATTATCAAAACATGGGATAAGTAATGATATATTTTAAAATAATTATGTCTTATATTATATGTAATTATGTTTATGTGTGCTACCTAAACGATACTTTTGGATCTTTGATTTGTGCCAAGGTTTGTGAAAATATTGAATAAGAACTTAGGATCGTAGTCACCGGATTGTAGTGTCAATTTTATGAAAATTTAGGACCGTAATCATCGGGTAGTAGTAGTCGTGGCATGAATTTTGGGTTTCAAATTATTGTTGTTTATGATGTAGGACATCTTGCTGCGAGTATTGATGATGCTAAGGATCAGAAAAAGGGCACAAGGAAAGGGACTGCATGATCATGCTACTGAGGTGGGATGATGGCATGATCACGCTTTGTGATGGCATGATCATGCCAAACTATGAATTTCCAACAATTGATGCTTGGTGGTTGTGCACGATCATGCTAAATACTGCATGATCATGTTGCCTTATAATTATAATTTTATTTTTAATTCAGATTTGGTTTTACTTATTTTATTTTAGAGTTTTATATCCTTACCTATATAAACATCAACATTATATACCGAATTATTATCTTATTATTAATCAAAAACCCTTGAGAATTTTCTCATCTTTCTAATGGATTCCAGAGTTATATTTTCGAATTCGTGCTTGCGAACTCATATTTGTTCTTAAGGATTAGCGCTTGCTTATCCTACGATTATGTGCTGCGTCAGTTGGCATCAGAGCATGCTTTTTCCTTCATTTTCGTTAATTGATTCATTATGGGAGAACCAGTTATTAAGGAAGATCTTGCTAGGATTATGATGTCCTTTACCGCAGCCCTCAATACTTTGACAGACCTAGTGGATATGTTGACAAATCAGATTAATATTAACAAAAATCAACGTGGAGGTGGAAGAGAAGTACATGTTAGGAATCCTCGAGTCGTGGCTGATAATTCTAGTACGGATGAAGAAGTCGCGGATACAGAAGAGGCATAAAACAAAAAGTAGCATCATAATAATGATTATAGTGTGGAGGCTGATATTTCATTATTCTATGGAACTATGGGGTAGAGGATTTTCTGGATTGGAAGATGGATGTGGATAATTTTTTTTGACGTAATGAACGTTCCTGAGAAAAAGTAGATGAAAATGGTAGCTATTAAGCTGAAGAATACGACTACAGTATAGTGGGATAAACTAGTGGCGTTGTTTAAGTGGGGAAGTCATAAAATTGACATGGCCCCCATTCTGGATTTTGATGGTATTGTAGGTCAGAAAAGTCAGATTTTTTGGTGATGGGAAATGATGATAAAGAGTTAGATGAAGATATTAAAGAAACATGATATTTCTTCCATATAGTGGTTACGGGATTGATGAGTGATGTCAAAGATGAGGCTATTGCGGAAGAAGTACATAAGATTTTATAGGATTTTGAGGAGCTGAATGCAGATGAGTTGCCTAATGCTTTGTTTCCTACACGGGATATTCAACAACAAATTGATTTAATTCCAGGGGTGTATTTACTGAATTTGCCATACTACCATATGAGTCCCAAGGAGAATAAGATTTTTAGAGATCAAATTGAAGATTTACTAAAAAAAGGATTTATTCGGGAGAGCATGAGTCCTTGTGTTTTTCCTGTCCTTCTTGTTCCTAAAAAAGATAACAAGTGGCGTATGTGTGTTGATAGCAGTGCTATTAATAAGTCAACGATTAAGTATTATTTCCCTATTCCTCGATTGGAAGACATGCTTGATGAGTTAGCTGGTTCAAAATTCTTTACTAAGATTGATCTATGTAGTGGGTATCGTCAAATCCGTATTCGGCCAGGAGATGAGTGGAAGACAACTTTTAAAAGAAAGGATGGGTTGTTTGAGTGGTTGATGTTGCCTTTTGGGATGTCTAATGCCCCAGCTACTTTTATGAGGTTGATGAATCAGGTACTTCATCCATTCATTGGTCTTTTTGTAGTGGTATACTTCGATGATATTCTTATCTATAGTAAAAACAGAGAAGATCACTTAGAGCACCTTAAACAAGTATTACAGGTTCTTGAAGAGATTAAGCTATACATTAACTTCAAAAAGTGTACATTTTGCACCAGCAAATTGTTGTTTCTGGGATTCCCTATGGGAGAAGATGGTATTCAAGCTGATGAATATAAGGTTAAAGCAGTTCGAGACTGGCTTGTTCCTAAATCTGGTACCGAGGTACGAAATTTTCATGGTTTAGCTACTTTCTACATGAGATTTTAAGAGATTTCAGTACTATTACTCCTCCTTTCACTGAATTTTTGAAGAAATGAAACTTTTGTTGGGGACTTGAACAAGAGCAAAGGAATGGGATTTGGTTTTGCCTCAGGTGGAATTTGCTTACAATAGCGTTGTTCATTCTGCAACAGGAAAGTCACCTTTTTCTATAGTATATAATTATGTTCCCAATCATATAGTTGATTTAGTGAGCAATTAGCAATATAATAGGGAGACTGAAAATAAGCTTAAACAAAGGTCTTATATGCTGGAAAACTGTTAGGACAAAAAAATGCGCTAAATTACACGCAAGTATATGTGTTCGCAAGTAATATAGAATACTTTCTAGTTCGTTCTCATAAAGACTCATTTTAGGTTTACTTAAGATTATGAACCTATGCAACAATGGTATGGCTATCGCTCAATGCTAAGATAATAATAAATTGGGTTGTTTATGACTAAAATTAAACTAAAATGGAAATTAACTAAAAGATTAAAAGTAATTGATTTACTATATGAGACAAAAATGAGATTCTAACTTCATTAAATACTTCATTCAAAGTCATTGTTCTTAACCTTAACATGCAATGGTGATGATAACTAATTAGATAACACGAAACTAGTAAACGCCAACTTTTGTTGTACGATTACCCTACTACCAGACATCCACAAAAGAGATAGAAGCTGAATAAAAACCAATTATGTTGAGACCCTATATGTCTATAGAATTTGACAACATAAAGGTTTAATGTGCAAGTTATCTATCGTGATTACATATGGAAAGTAAGATGGTTAAAATTACCTACGAATTATGCATAACAAATACATGAACCTATGCTAGCATGATAAGTTCTAAATCCCTATGTTCACTTTCGCTTCAATAGAGATTACCATGCTATCTTATAAGTACGCGACGCTCATAAGAAGAATACGCACAACCAATACTAGTATATCATACAATCACCACACACTTAGGTATCAAAACAGTTAACTAAAGAAATCCATAAGTAAATCCGTTGGAACCCCACGATAACGATTACTTCATAACCGAACTCATCATCACCGCGGGTTCTGATGAAAGCATGGTAAATAAAGTAAGTCTTTATAACTGAATAATAATAGAAAAGTACGTTAATAAGAGTATTAGGTTCAAAAAGAAAACAAGCATCTAAGATTACAACTTAAGCAAAGAATTACAAGTAAAAACTAGATCTTCTTCTCCTTCGTTGAATTTGTGCTATTAGGTCTTCTCTCTGCTCTCTCCTTGCTCCCGTATATCAAAAACGTCTTTTTGGAGTCTTTAAATACCAGCCCATCGAATCAAAAGTCCAGCAAATCAGTCTTCCAATAGAATCAGGAATCTGAAAAATCGACCTAGTGCGGCCGCCCTGAGATCCCGCGCGGCCGCCCTGGGTTTCTGCTAAGTGGGCGTGGCCGCCCTGAAGACTGGCGCGGTCGCCCTGAGTTTTCTGGAAAAACTTACTTTTTCTGCTTTCTTAACTTCACTTGCTGGTTTCTTTTGCACATTCCACCGAGGCTCCATCCTAACACTCTTTTAAGCATAAAATATGTAAAATCCAGTCCTCCTTTCGATTATGACCTGAAATGTAAAATACTACAAAAACACATTAAAAACACAAACAACTTGAGTACAAAACACCAATTTGAGCCATTACGAAGCATTTTAAGTAGATATAAATGCCACTTAACCCACCCCCAAACTTGAATCGATGCTTGTCCTCAAGCATAAACAGACTCAAAAAGAAGAAATAAAAATGCATGAATGCAACTATAATGAATGCAAGGATCCCCTCATAATAACTAAACCAATCAATAAGCAACATCTCAATGAATGCAATTATTCGCATAAAGTTCAATCAAATCTCACAAACCAACTCAGAAGCCAGAAACGTGCGTGTGTGCATTTTGCTTAACAGATGTACTCTCAAAACTAGATCAATAATCCTAACTCACCACTCGTCAAGACAATCACAAGGTTATAAATAGAATAAACGATAAACTCAAAATGACTGACAACACTTCATTTTTTTATCAGAGTTATACAAGGATTTATGCTTTTATTGCTAACACAAAATAAAACACATATATGTTTGATCGTGCAATTAGTGAGGTCCACAAAAGACTTATGCAATAATACCCATGTAGCGAGCGTTAGGTTAGCGGATCCCATACTATAAAAGCTTTAGGTCACTAAGCACAAAGTCCCCCAGAACTTAATAACTCGAGTATTAAAGAGCCCACTCGTGATCAATTATGCATAACACATATTTTTTTTCTTTTTTTTTTCTTTTTTTTCACAATATCTGAACGATTGTGTTTCGCTCCATCTCGCTCAACCCTATACTACTCATATAAATATGAGCCGGCTACTAGCCATTTGACGCCTAGCCACAACTAGCATTGATATCCAAGTTTTTCTCCATTTTTTAAAAAATCCATGCTATTTTCCACTAAGAGAATATCATAAATTCTACATATAAATAAGTGATTAAACCTCGACAAACAAAGAAATCATGATCATGATCTAGCACTCAAGCAACCTATAAGACTTAGGGAAAATTTCTTATTTCCAGCATGCAAATCAATTCATTAGGACTTAACATTCCTCCATACGACATCGCTACACTCAAATCATTATCACAAATTAATCGAAAAAGCAGCCTAAGGGATCATGATAAAATGCCAATGCAACTATATGCATCATACTAACATGATAACAAATACGTAAAAATAAAAACAAATAACTACATGACAAATATGCAAACTATATGAACTAAACTATCATGAATATGCAAACTATATGGACGCACACACAAATATTCCTTACCTACCACCCCCAAACTTAAAAATTTCACTGTCCTCAGTGAAGGTAATAGCAAGGAATCAAGTCATACCTGCTCGGAATCAGAATGATCATCACCCTCCGTGGGTAGAGTGTCAGGAGGCGGGTACACAAAATCCTCTCCAAAAACTGGCCACTGTATGTCAACACCCATGGCTCTAAAAGTTGTACTCAATGCCTGAGTAAGATCCTGTGAAAACCTGCTATGGATGTCATATATCGCATCCATCAGCCTCGTCAAACGCCTATACTGCATCGAGCCCAAACCAACACTATCCTCTACCTGCTGCTGCTGCTGCGAAGAACTAGGATCCCCCATCTGATGTCTCCACGCTGCTCTGCGTGCCTGAGTCGTACCACCAGCATAAGTCTGATCGGATGGCTGCCCACCTGGCAAATGATCATAGGAGTAGCCAAGTCCTTTCTCGTTAGCCTTCCCACCAAATAACTCATGCATCACTGCGATCATAGAACTGTCGATGGGGGCGCTCGGTAACTGAAGCTACTTATGTGCGGGCCAATGAACTACTGCCGCAACACAAAGCTTGGTCACAATCGAGGCATAAGGGATAGACCCCGTAGTGTTTCCCCGAAAAAAACGCAAAATACACTGATGAATAATGGAACCAAGATCCACATAAACTCCCTGCACAATCCCCCATAACAACTTCGCCCGATCCACAGTCACATCATGCACATGAGAAGAAGGTATGATATTTGCACAAATAAAAGCGTTCCAAGCACGATAAAACCTGTTCATGCATGAGGCAGGGAAATTGTGATACTCGTTCGATCCCCTCATGAACTTCCAATGTGTATTAGGGACACACAGAGTAGCCACAATCAAATCCAAATCAAAGTTCTCCCCCGTCTTATTAACCCACTACTCCTGAGTAGGTTGTCTCTCGGGCTGGTTTATAACCCTACGAATAGCTTCCGGGCTGTAGTCCACCATCAACCCACGCATCACCATAGACCCATTCTTATCAGCTTTTACATTTGTATAAAACTCACGAACGATACTCATAGGCACAACCGATGGTGCCTCACAGAAAAAAACCCATCCCATCTCCAAGATCATCTCGAGAAGCTTACCGTCCTTACCTGAAGGTAGAAAACCCCTCTCCTTGGCTATCTGCTTAGTCAACAACCTTGCGTACTCCGCTTCAGCCTCCAGAGTAACAAATCATGGTCTCATACCCCCAACACTCGAAGAATAAGTAGTGGCGGGGTTAGTGCTGCTACTTACTTGAGTGCGGGCTCTCTTTGGTTCCCTTTTAATTGATAAAGTGAGAAAAGAGAGGTGTGTAGAGATATTTAAGGTTTGAGAAAATAAAAGTATGGTGGAGATGGATGTATGGAGATGTATGTATATATAGACAGAGTTAAAATGAGATTAGGGTTATGGGATATGATTGTGGGTTAGTGGGGCTAATGGGTAGAGTTTAGAATTGATTAGGAGAAGGATTTAGGGTAGTGGAGGCAGTGAATTTCGGCTGGGGTTTTATTTTTGTTTTGAATTTTTGAATTTTCTTCTTTTTTTACAGGTCCATGGCCTTAGCACGGCCGCCCCGCTTGGGAGTGTGGGCGTGCCGTGTTTCTGGAGTTTCAGCGCGGCCGCCCCGCATTTCAGCGCGGGCGCACCGTGCTCCTAGAAAAAGTCCATGTTTTTCTGTTTTTCCGAATTTTTTGTGTTTTCTTCTGGTTTTTCTTCCTTCTATCTTCTAATAATATACAACAAACATGGGTTGCCTCCCAAGAAGTGCTTGGTTTACATCACTAGCTTGACGTAGAATTCCGAGATCAAATTGACAATAAAATGGCACTAACCACCTCACGGTTTGCCATATCTCCATAGTAATAATGCTTCAAATGCTGTCCATTCACCTTGAATGCCTGGCCTGGATCATTCTCAAAAATTTCCACCGCTCCATGTGGAAACACAGTGTTTACAACAAACGGCCCTGACCATCTCAACTTTAATTTTCCAGGAAAAAGATGGAGACGAGAGTTGAACAAAAGAACTTGTTGCCCCGGCACAAAGGATTTGAGCACTAAACCCCTATCGTGCCACCTCTTGACTTTCTCCTTATATATTTTGTTGTTCTCATACGCTTGAATTTGGAACTCGTCGAGTTCATTCAATTGAAGCATCTTTTTTTTACCAGCTACAGTCAAATCAAGGTTCAGTTTCTTCAAAGCCCAATATGCCTTGTGCTCTAGCTAACATGCAAATGACATCCTTTACCATAAACAGCTGAAACGGTGACATGCCTAGAGGAGTCTTGAATGCCGTTCGATAAGCCAAACAGCTTCATCCAGCTTTAAAGACCAATCCTTTCTTGATGGATATACTACTTTCTCTAGAATACGCTTGATCTCTCTATTAGATGCCTCAGCTTGACTATTAGTCTGAGGATGGTAGGATGTAGCAATGTGATGATTCAAATTATATCTTTGCCTCATAGCAGTGAAATGGCGATTGCAGAAATTCGATCCCTCGTCACTGATTATGACTCTTGGAGTTCCAAATCTTGTAAATATCTTCTTGTGAAGAAAATTAAGCACTACCTTAGCATCATTCATCGGCAAAGCTTTAACTTCCACCCATTTTGATACATAATCAACCGCCAACAAGATATACTGATTATTGCAAGATGAGATAAATGACCCCATGAAATCAATTCCCCAAACATCAATGTCCTTAACCTCGAGAAGCACATTAAGAGGCATCTCATCCTTCTTTGACATATTACCAACACGCTGATAGCGATCACACTTCAAAACAAAAGGATGCGCATCCTTAAACAATGTAGGCCAGAAGAATACTGCTTGAAGAATACGAGCTGCTGTCTTTTCTCCACCATAATGGCCTCTATAGACAGTTGAATGACAGTCTCGTAAGATAACCCCCGTCTCGCTGTACGGAATACATCTCCTGATGATTTGGTCAGCTCCTTGCCGAAACAAAACGGCTCATCCCACATGTACCATTTCACCTCGTGAAGAAACTTCTTCCTTTGAGCAGAAGTCAAGTCTAGAGGTATAATGTTTCTCACAAGATAGCTCACAATGTCTCCGAACCACGGTTCTTTTTCTTGCACCCCAAACAACTGCTCATCGGGAAAAGACTCATTTATCAATGTCTTATCATGTGAAGCTATACTTGGATCTTCTAACCGAGAGAGATGATCTCCAACTTGATTCTCAGTACCTTTTCTACCCTTGATCTCCAGTTCAAACTCCTGTAGTAAAAGAACCCATCGAATTAATTAAGGATTCGAGTCCTTTTTCGAGACGAGATAGCGAATTGCAGCGTGATCAGTAAAGACTGTCACTTTCATCCCAAGCAAATAAGTTCGAAACTTCTCAAAACAGTAGACATTGGCCAATAACTCTTTCTCAGTTGTGGTACAGTTCAGTTGATCACCATTGAGGGTCTTACTAGTGTAGTAGACCATGTGAAATATATTGTTCTTCCTTTTCCCAAGAACCACTTCAACTGCATAGTCATTCGCATCACACATCATTTCAAAAGGCTCATTCCAATTAGGTGTAGTTATGACAGGTGCCGTGATCAAGCTCTTCTTTAAGCTTTCAAAAGCAGCTCAACACTCATCATCAAACTTGAAAGAAACATGTTTCTCTAATAGATTGCATAATGGTTTAAATATTTTAGAGAAATCCTTGATGAATCGCCGATAGAAATTCGCATGACCAAGAAAAATGCGGATCCCCTTAACAGAAATTGGTGGAGGAAGGTTTTCAATGACCCCCACCTTGGCTTTGTCCACCTCAAGACCTTTACTAGAGACCTTGTGCCCCAGAATGATGCCATGTTGCACCATAAAATGATATTTCTCCCTGTTAAGAACCAGATTGGTCTCAATACACCTTTTAAGAACTACACCATGATTTTTCAAGCACTCGTTGAAAGAATCCCCGAACACAGAAAAATCGTCCATGAACACCTTCACATTCTGACCAGTCATGTCAGAGAAAATGGCCATCATGCATCTCTGAAATTTGGAAGGTGCACCACATAACCCAAAAGAATCTCTTCTGAAGGCAAAAGTACCAAATGAACAAGTGAAGGTAGTCTTTTCCTGATCTTCTAGAGTAATCCAAATCTGATTATAGCCCGAATAGCCATCCAGAAGAGAGTAGTATTCATGCCCAACCAACTTGTCAAGCATCTGATCAATAAAAGGAAGAGGGAAGTGATCTATCCTCGTGGCTTTGTTTAACTTCCTGTAATCCATGCAAACTCTCCACCCCATGACTGTTCAAGTAGGGATGAGCTCATTCTTTTCATTAGCAACCACGGTGATGCCTCCTTTCTTTGGCACACATTGAACTGGACTCACCCAAGAACTGTCAGAAATAGGATAAATGATCCATGCATCTAGCCTCTTGAGAATTTCTTTCTTTACAACCTCCTTCATGATAGGATTTAGCCTTCCCTGTTGCTCAACAGTCGGCTTACTTCCTTAATCTAGCAATATTTTATGCATGCAATAAGAAGGGCTGATTCCTTTGATATCTGCTATAGTCCATCCAATTGCCGACTTGAACTCTCTCATAATTCTCAACAGCTTTTCCTCATCACTACCTGAAAGGTCAGATGCAATAATAGCAGGCAAAGTAGATACATCACCTAAAAACGCATACCTCAAGTGTTCAGGAAAAGGTTTAAGCTCGAGTGTAGGAGCTTCCTTAATAGATGTCTTGAGACACCCCTCAACATTTTTGAGTTCTGAAAATCTAAGAGATTCAAAAGGCATATCCAACCTTCGCTTCCAAGGAGAAGCATTTAAATACTGCAATTGCTCATCACCTTCATCATCTTCACTATTTGAATTCCCCATCAAGGCTTTCATTAAGGCATTAGACCTTAATATTTGATCAAGTTCCGAAGTAACCATGGAATCGACCAATTCCACTTTTAAGCACTTCTCTTTATCAGTAGGTAATTTCATGGCATTGAAAACATTAAAGGTTACATCCTGATCCAGTACTCGCATAGTAAGCTCACCCTTCTGCACATCAATCAAGGTTCGGCCAGTAGCCAAGAATGGTCTTCCAAAGATTATGGGAATCTTCTTATCCTCCTCGAAATCAAGAATTACAAAGTCAGCTGGAAAGATGAGTTTGTCCACTTTGACCAAGACATCCTCCGCAATGCCTAGTGGATATGTAATAAACGATCGACCAACTGCAAGGACATATATATAGGCTTTGGATTAGGTAATCCCAACTAATTGAAGATAGACAAAGGCATCAGATTGATGCTAGCTCCCAAATCACATAAACACTTGTCGAATAGCAATTTTCTGATGGTGCAAGGAATAGTGAAGCTTCCAAGATCGTTAAGCTTTAGAGGCAATTTCTGTTGCAGAACAGTACTGTATTCCTCCGTAATAGCAACAGTCTCTAAGTCATCGAGCTTCTTTTTCTGAGAGAGAATACCTTTCATAAATTTCACATAGCTTGGCATTTTTTTAAGAGCTTCAACGAAAGGTATGTTGATATGAAGTTTCTTGAACACCTCCAGAAACTTAGCAAATTGCCTATCTAACTTTTGCTTCTGCAACCTCTTAGGAAAAGGAGGTGGAGGATAGACCTGTTTCTCCCCTGTATTACCCTCAGGAGGAGTGTGTTCCACAGTTTTCTTCCTTGATTCCACTTCTGCTTCCTTCTGCACATCTTCTTCAGCCACAACTTCATATTCTGGAACTTGAGATTTTTCGGGGTCACAACCTTCCCCGACCTTAATGTAATTGCCTTGACCTGATCTTTGGCTTCCCTCTTGCCTGGAACTTCTGTGTCACTAGGGAGTGTACCAGGTTGACGATTTAGTAGAACATTGGCAATCTTCCCAATTTGATTCTCCAAGGCTGTTGTGCATATGTTGTGTACTTGATGATGACATAAACAAAACACCTAAGTAGATTTTACTTAGTGAAATAATGTAGCACTCAACGGATAAGAATTATAGTCCCAACGGATAACTCATTATAGTCCCGACGGATGATGACTTATTATCCATCGAGTGAGTAACTTATGTAATAATAAGTCTGTAGCTCATTTCTGCATACACCTTTGTATAGATTCTGTAGTAGCATATAAGTCATGTTGACTTTGACTAGATATGCAGAATAGGTTGATTAATTGTACATAGATGATGTCTTGTAATTCTGCATAAGTGAAATAAAGTCAAGTGCCAAAATAGCTACCGACGGATGATTAACAAAGCCATCGATGGATGATCAAATGGCTATCAACGGATGTTTAATATAGCAGTCAATGGATGATCAATGAAGCCATCAACGGATGATCATAAAGTCGACGGATGATCATGCACCCAACGGACAAAGAATTCAAACATCAGTTGACAGTGACAACTGGTCACATGCGTCGAGATGTATGCGAATGGAATGAGGAAGCCTATTAACTGGGTAATAGAGAACAAAGTAGCAAAGCATAAAGACTGATAGTTCTTATAATGATTCTATCTTTTGACTTTGTAATCTTGGTATTATATAAACCAAGAAGTAGCAAATAGAAACTAAGATCTGAGATACAAAAAGTGAGAAACATTTGTAAGCAGAATTATTAGCATTTCTCTGTATTATCAGTAGTTCAAATTTGTAAGCAGTTGTGAGCATTCCTGCACACAGAGTTCTCTCGATATAATATATATCTCTGGTGGAATTGTTTAAATCCACCAGAAAGTTTTTAAAGACTCTTGTTTTCAATTACTTATGTTTTGATTCACTTAAGTTTTTATTCCGCATTGTGCTAATCAAAACACTTATATTTGTATTCGAGTTTGAACATTTTTATTTTAAGAAAAAGGTTCAAGAATTCCATTCAACCCCCCTTCTGTAATTCTTGCTATATTGTTAAGGGACTAACAAAGGTCTTAATAGAAACCGATTGGCTCTTGCACTTGAGCCTCAACTCCTCCAATTCAGATTTTTCATTAGATTGACTTGCACTTCCATGCGGTAGTTGCTGAAGTTGGATTTGGTGTCTTGGTGCATATTACAGTTGTTGCAAACCAGAAGAATTGAATTGCTTTGTTGTATACTTCTGATAAGACTGTTGCACCGTGTTATGCCCAAAAATTGGTATAAACAATATTCAGATTGAGATTGATAAAATAGGCAAAATCGAAGGAGAAACGCCTAAAATCTAGGAAAATATAAGATTGACTTTCCATAAAAAATAAGGCGCGCCCTAAGAACGCGCCCCATTGATTGAATATCAGATTGACAGTTATGGTTATCATGCCTTAAAGGCGCGCCCTCAAACAGAATGGGGAGGCGCATCCAATTATTGAAGAGGGGGTGAGGAATTCCTTGATTGGATTCTGTTCCATGGTGAGACTTAGGGTGCACCCTGAGTGAGGAAGGCTCCTTGGACGGATTACTCGGACATGATTACTTTGACAGACTCATGCCTTGGCTTTACTGGACAGAGTTGGGGCAAGCCCTAATGGTGAGTAATTTAAGGCGCGCCCTGTGATGTAGAATGACAAAGGAAGAGATCAAGGGCTGATGACACAGGGCGGCGCCAACATGCAGGAATGTTTGGGCATGCCCTTAACTTCCACTTGGCACCTAATACAACTTTGACATGCTACTTGGATGAACTTTTTGGAAGATTCAAGGAAGATGGAGATTATTATTACTAACCTATTTGATGTAGGTACTCTATTGAAGAACTCCTTCCTGTAGCATATCTACGGGAAAGGCGGTGTCCGTGGTCAGAGACCTCCAGGGGTATGCCTGGACTAAAGGCCTCCTCCTGTAGTCAATTGGTGTTCTCATTGGGGATGTGGGGTGAAATCTGGTGTGTGCTTTGGGAGCTCTGCATCTGTAGTCAACGGGTGTCCTCGTTGGGAGACTTTGGAGTATCCTGCACTTTACACCCAAAAGCTTGGGATCACTTGTTTTGCAATCTGGTAGGGGATCCTTATCGGGGGACAAGAATGCGTCCAACATTTGGGGTGAATCACGGCTATACCTGCGTCCGTGGACTAGAGAAACAGCTGGTAGCGGAGGGTTATCCTTGGCTAGGGAGACGCCTAATTCGTGAAGTCTGGAAGCCACGGACGAGCCTTGGGCCTTTGTGGTTGGGCCTCATCGGCGGACATTCCTAAAGCTAGTAGAAGATGGTTTCCAGTGGGTTTCTTATTGGGCCTCGGGATAAGAAATCTAAGCCCATTAGGTTTCTTGTTCCCCAAGAACTACGTGGGCTTGATCCCCTATAAATAGGGGTACGTAGGCAAATTGTAAGGGGTCAGAAGCGAGAGCGCAAAGGAGCCACCACTAACCCTTAGCAATCTCAGCCCCCAATAATCATCACCACCAAACACTGTTCATCTTTTCCGACGAATACTGTTCATCGGATCCACCGGTTACTGTTCACGTTTCTGATGAAGAACCACCATCATAGATCTTGTTTCCGGCTACGAACCTCAAGTTTTGTTGCTCCCAAATTCCTCCGTCAACAAATTGGTGCTAGAAGGAGGGGCTAATCAAGATCTGCATCTGGGAAGAAGGATGTCTCGATATCATGATGGAAGTTTTTATGATGGAAGTTCTGAAGAAGATTTTAATCACGGCTATGAATATGAACCCTAAGTTCCACCAATGACTGACCATCCTACGCCGGACGTTGGGGGACAGCCGCCTGTGCTCATCAGCAACGTCGACTTGTTGGAACAACTGTATCGTATGGGCGATGCTTTGAATGGTTTTGATTCAAGGTTGAGCACCATGGAGTGACGCAAGGCCATGAGGGGTCTTCGTCGTGGCCGTGTAACTCACGCACCTGGAAAAGCACCCATGAATGATAGGGATGCCTCAGCCGGCCATGGCCGCACCGAAGGGGGGCATGTGCCGATAACCCCGCGGCGCCTGGACTATTCAAATGACACGTCCCCAATCATCGAGCTAGTGGAAGAAGTTGCTGATGGTCGGGAAATTCTGCAGGCAGATAACCAGGGAGCCGCCCTTCCGCACCCATCTGGACGTAGTCTCGAGGAACGGCGACAGGCGGAGTTGATGCCGGAGAATCAGCAACGGGGTTTCGCAGCTTTGAAAGATCGCTTGGGGATCCGCTTGGGCGATGATGATTTAAGAATGGTGTTACTTGAATGGCAGAAAGAAGCTGATCGTGGAGATGTTACGACCCATGATACAACGCGTGTGCCCCTGAATTTCCAGGAAAATTGGGAGCGGCACCGCGATCCAACGCGTGTGCCCTTGAATTTCCAGGAAAATCAGGAGTGGCACCGCGATCATGAGAGAGCTCCTCCCCGCAGATCGCTGGATCGATATGGGCATTGGTATGGAAACGATCGTTGGAGAAAGCCTCAATGGAGAGGAAGAGGTGGAGGCCGAGGTAGATACTTAGAGGGATACCGTCGCGACAATTACCGCGGTCGCCTTGACTCCCGCTGGAATAACCGAGTAGATAACTATGACTATGTGGAACGTAATGATCACATAGACGTAAAAAACTATGATCGCGATACGGCTCGAGGCCGCGGCCAGGGTCAAGAAGAAAATCGAGGGAGAAATAAAGGACGGAATTCCGAAGTGATTGTGATACCCGAAGACACCCAGAACATGAACCAGCAGCAAGCCCCTCCTGGGGGGAATCAAGTGGAGGTACCTCCATTACAACCCCAAGGTCCACAGCCTCAAATGCAGAACATTCCAGGCGTGGGAACTTTCAATGTGGGAGATCTAAAAGGGCTACTTAACCACCTGGAAGGTAGAGTGACGGCCACAGCTGAAATCCCTTCCCCATTCTCGGTGGCGGTAAGAGAGGCACAGTTGCTGGCCCGGTATCGCAACACTACTAGCGATCTCCATTTCCACAGAAACTCAGATCCGGTGGAGTTCTTGGGTCGTTTTAATATAAAGATGGATGTGTATCAAGTCCCGAACTTGGCTCGATGCCGTCTCTTGGTAGCAACCTTTAGAGGATGTGCCCAGCAGTGGTTTCAAAAGTTCAGGCCGGGAGTGATTACCTCATGGGATCAGATAAAAACTCTGTTCTTAACCAAGTTCCAAGCCGCGGTGAGATACGCGCCCTCTGTCACAACTCTTGCCAATGTTAGGCAAAGGGAAAATGAAAGCTTGACATCGTACTTCAAAAGGTTCAACGCTGAATCTACCAGCGTGAAGGGAGCATCACACGAAGCACTGAAAAGCTTCTTGATTGCGGGATTAAGGGTTGGCTCGGACTTTTGGAAGCACTTGCAAGGGAAAGACCCGGCTACTCTAGCAGATGTCTTCGCTTTGGAAGAATCTTTTAAAGCTATAGAACAATCTCTGACAGAGGTGCAACTGACTTCACAGTCAAGTCAGAGAAGCAAAGGAAGGAAGAGGGATAGGTCTCCAAGCCCAAGGTACAGAAGAAGTAGTCGAAGCCTAGACCGGGTGAATACCGCAAGCACGAGGAGGGGATGGAGTCCTCCCTCAAACTATGACTACAGAACAAGCCGGTACACGCCCTTGGTCGCATCTATCGAGCATATCTTCGAAGTAAACAAAAACAGAGGGCTATTTAGAAAACCTGAAGCTTTATCATCATGGAAAAGCAAAGACAAGAAAAAGTATTGCGAATACCATGCATCATCTGGACATAACACGCATGAGTGCCGACATTTAAAAGATGAAATCGAAGCGCTTATCAAGGAAGGATACCTTGGTGAATGGGTAGTCAAGGAAGTAAGGAAGCACAATGATGATAGAGCAAAAGAAGAAGAAAGGTGAGCCCCGCGCAGGTCGAACAATGATACCCTGGAGGAAAAAAAATTGTCAGGGATGGCAGTATCCGAACAATCTACGGGGGAGATCCCGGGATGGAATGCAGTAATCGAGCCTTGGCAAGATACGCTAGGGAAGCCCGGTTCAGGCCTCTCACAGACATTCATAGGGTGGAAACTCGACCGCCCAAAGTATTTAAGGGCGAGTCCATGGATATCACCTTTAGAGAAGCAGATGCCCGATGGGTACATCATCCCCACAATGATGCGCTGGTTATTTCCATCCAGATCGGAACCAAAAATGTCCATAGAGCCTTCATGGATAATGGAAGCTCGGCAAATATCCTCTACTACAGCACCTTCAAGAAGATGGGACTACCCGATCGGGATATGTCGGGGGAAGACTTGTGGGTCTATGGTTTTTCAGGCGCAGGAGTTAGAGTCATGGGATCGATTCGGCTACCATGTACTTTGGGGGAAAGCCCGTTGTCGGTAACAAAGGTGCTTGAATTTAAGGTCCTGAATCAGGGATCGTCCCACAACGTGCTATTGGGATGACCTTTTTTGCGGGAGATGAGAGTTATCACCTCAATCCACCACCTAACCGTCAAAATTTCCAACGCCAAATGGGGTGGGAAGTATAAAGGGTTCTCAGTATGACTCTCGGGAGTGCTACAGGCAAGCTATGAGAGGCTTTAGAAAAGACTCCCACGCCGAAGATACTTCGGACGTAGATCAAGAAAAGAGCATTGAACAACCAATCGAGGAAATCCGAGTTGACTACTCTGTTGAGCAAGAAGATGAGCATCCCTCCGGGCTGCCCCCAACAATGTTGTACTTGGAAGACGCAATCAGAATTGAGATGTTGGAAGAAGAGAAGGCAATGGACACCATAGTCCAAACAGATTTCAATGGGGAACGGTTAGAAGGAAGATTCGATGTCTTGCAAAGCCTGGAACAGGATAAGTGTGAGGTATATGCCCTTCCCCCTGAAGGAGCGCCCTTACCTGTAAAATATACCAAGGAAGTTGATGCCCCTGCTGTGCAGGGCGCGCCTTCTAAAGAAGTCGACGCTCCCCTTGAAGGGGATGCGCCTTCTCTACAAGATAATGAAATCCATGATTCGCCCGACCTAGATCCCCGGATACCCATGCCGACAGAAATGATGGAGCCAGTGGAAGATACAATTGAAATCCCTGTCGATGAAAAAGATCCGAGTAAAGTTTTGAGAATAGGATCTCAATTGGCACCAAGGTTGAAGGAAGGTCTTTCGATATTTCTCTTGGCGAACCTTGATGTATTTGCATTGAGTCATTCTGATATGGTAGGAATTGATCCAGAGGTAATGTGCCACTGATTGAATATCGACCCCAAGCATAAAGAGGTTCGACAAAAGCGCAGGGCCGTAAGCGGAGAGAGAGCTATAGCCCTAGCAGAAGAAGTAGAGAGACTCCTGGACGTCGGACTAATTCGAGAATCCTTCTACCCAGAGTGGCTAGCAAACCCGGTGTTGGTAAAAAAGCCCAACGGCAAATGGAGAACATGCGTGGATTTCACCGATCTGAATAAGGCGTGCTCGAAAGATAGTTTTCCCCTACCAAGAATTGATCAGTTGGTCGACGCCACAGCAGGACATGCCTTGCTCAACTTCATGGACGCATACTCCGGGTATAACCAAATCCTTATGTATGAGCCTGACCAGGAGCACACCTCTTTTATCACTGATAGAGGGCTCTATTGCTATATCGGAATACCATTTGGTCTGATCAACGCCGGTGCTATTTATCAAAGATTGGTAAACAAAATGTTCAAGAAGCATATTGGGAAGACGATGGAAGTATATGTGGATGATATGCTCGTAAAGTCTAAAAGGGCGGAAGACCACATCGCCGACTTAGCCGAAATTTTCCATATCCTGAGAAAATATAAGATGAAGCTAAACCCGCAGAAGTGTGTGTTCGGTGTGGAGTCAGGGAAATTCTTGGGATTCATGGTCAACCATCGGGGGATTGAGGCTAACCCGACAAAAATCAAAGCTCTGCTAGACATGAAATTTCCCACCAGCGTCAAACAAGTACAGAGCCTGATAGGAAGGATTGCGGCCCTGAATCGATTTGTCTCAAAGTCATCAGATAGGTGCAAAGAATTCTTCAAGGCAATCAAAGGAATGGGAAAGGATTTTCTGTGGACCCCCGAGTGTGAAAGAGCTTTTCTAAAAATCAAAGAGCAGTTGGGAAATCCTCCAATGTTGGCCAAGCCAGAAGACGGAGAAATGTTGATTCTTTACTTAGCGGTATCTGAATACTCCATCAGCACGGTGTTGGTAAAGGAAGAAGCAAGCCACCAGTGGCCCGTATACTATGTGAGCAAAAGGTTGTTGGATACAAAAACCAGGTATACCAACATGGAAAAACTAGTGTACGCTCTTATTCTTGCGGCACGAAAGCTAAGACCATACTTTCAGGCTCACCGAATAGAAGTTCGCACCGCTTATCCGCTTCGGCATATTCAGGGAGAATGTTAAAATGGGCAGTGGAGCTAGGACAATTCGATTTGGAATATTGTCCTCGCACGGAAATCAAGGGACAAGCACTGGCTGATTTCATACTTGAGTTCGATACAGAAGTTGATGACAAGGCCATAGTGTTGGCGGAACCGACCTCGCAAGGAAGTTCTCAGGATAAGAAGAGGCAGGAACTCCCACACCCTTGGTGGATATTACATGTTGACGGGGCCGTGACCAATAATAGATCAGGTGCCGGGATTGTTTTGATCACTCCGGAGGGGCACCGCTTGATGAGTTCTATACATTTCAAGTTTTATGCTACTAACAATGATGCTGAGTATGAAGCCTTGATCAACGGTCTACAATTAGCTCTGGAGGTAGGGGCCATGAATCTGATAGTTCAAAGCAATTCCGAATTAGTTGTGAAACAGGTCAACAGAGGTTTCCAAGCCCGGGGACCGCGAACGAAGTTATATATGAGATGTGCGCAATGCCTACTGAAAAAATTTTCAAATGCCAGGCTAGAAAGCGTTTCGCGAGAAGAAAATAGTAATGCGGATGCTTTGGCCAAGATGGGTTCACAGATGGACATCGTTCAACTTGGACAAATCCCTTTGGGAATCCAGGAAATCCCAAGTATTCCAGAGGTAGAGGTGCTTCAAACGCAAAAAGTCCTGCGAGAAAGCTGGATGACCCCCATTCATAACTATATTCAGACAGGAGCTGTACCAGAAGACAAATTACAGGCTCGACACCTTCGGTACCAGGCTGCAAAGTATGTAGAATATGACGGGATATTATACAAGAGAAGATTTAATCAGCCACTGTTACGTTGTGTGGATATGGAAGAAGGGAACTATATTCTCAGGGAGGTGCACGAAGGAATTTGTGGCAATCACTCAGGGGGTGGTTCGTTGGCATTAAAAGTACTCAGACAAGGATACTACTAGCCGACTTAGAGAGAAGATGCCTTCAATTTTGTCCGGGTTTGTGATCATTGCCAGCGATTCGCCAACTATTCTAACGCCCCGGCATCCACCATTACCTCATTGGCGAGTCCCTGGCCTTTTGCCATCTGGGGAATTGATCTCATTGGAGAGTTGCCCAAAGCAAAGGGGGGTGTGAAATACGCCGTGGTGGTTGTGGACTACTTTACCAAATGGGTAGAGGCTATGCCACTAGCCACGATCACGGCAAAGAAGATAAGGGATTTCGTGTTCAATTCCATAGTATGCAGGTTCAGTATCCCCTACAAACTCATCTCAGACAATGGGAAGTAGTTTGATAGTAAAGAGTTAAGGAAGCTTTGTGAGGACTTGAAAATTAAAAAGGACTTCGCCGCGGTTTATGATCCGCAGAGTAATGGTCAGACGGAAGCCATAAACAAAATCATAAAACATACCTTGAAGGCAAAGTTAGAAGAGAAAAAAGGAGATTGGCCAGAGGAGATGCCCATGGTCCTTTGGTCTTACAATACGACCTCTAGATCGACCACAGGAGAAACCCCCTTTCTGCTAACTTATGGGTATGAGGCCATGGTTCCCGTAGAGGTAGGAGCTGGATCCCTCCGGAAAGACGTGTTTGTTGAGGAAGATGCAGAAGTTAACCAGAGGCTTCACTTAGATCTGTTAGACGAAGCCCGAACGAACTCTCAATTAAAGCTTGCTGCGTATCAGCAGAGAATCACAAGGTATTTCAATAAAAAGGTCAAATCCGTACCGTTCAAGGTTGGAGATCTTGTGTTGCGAAAGGTTATGCCTAACACTAAGATAGCTCAACACGGGGTGCTTGGAGCTAATTGGGAAGGACCGTACAAGGTTAAAGCTATACTCTGGAAGAGAACCTATCACTTAGAAGATCTGGATGGTAAACTTATTCCTCAAGCATGGAATGCGGAACATTTACGGAAGTATTATCAATAGGGTGTGGCTGTGTCCCCCTTATTTTCTTATTTGATTCTTATGTAATAGGCTAGTAGCAAATAAATTCCTCCTAGCCTAGGAGGTAGACATGTGACTGCGAACCTTGGAACTAGCAGAAGGAAGAAATTTTTTCAAATAATTTCTCCATAGAGCATAGTAGCCATGGGACTGGTGTAATTTATACACTAGAGCGCATTATCAATAAAAGGGAAAAGTTACTTCAAATTGCTTTATTTGCTTGACATGAAACTTTTCATTTGAAAAACATCAGAGGCGTGCCCTATGTTGAGGCGCACCCTATCTAATAACTTCTGCTTCATAATCAAGATAAACATAGTATACAAGGATGAAAGGAATAAATGTACATGGCCAACAAAATAAGCTAAGGCAAAAGCTCCCCAAATTAAGGCGCGCCCTTGGACTGATAAGTAAGTAAAATATCGCAAAGGCATTACTGATAAGAAAAAGTACGTGTTATTTGCAACTTCGAGAAATATGGTGCGCCCTCATATCTAAATGCTATGATAAAAGGGACGTTAGATCTTAATGATACGATAACAACTTCGAGATCACGTAAAAAGAAAACACCCACAAATTTGCTAAATAAATAAGTTCTGATATCAAAGGGCGCGCCTTGTGGAAACATAAGTCATAATGAACTGACAAGATTTATGGTGATATGAGGGCGCGCCATCGTGAAAATATGAGTCATGTTTTAATAAGTAACCAAGAGAAGGTCAGAGTGCCTTAACAAATTTTTATGCATACTGAGAATGATAAAATCATATTAAGTCATACGAAATGTCATGATGCAAAGTAAAAGAGTAGCAGAAAAATAAGTCGTACAACTTTGCACAGCATCAAAAGAGGGCTGGCTCCTCAGAAGTATTTAAAACTTAAGTACAAATAAAGGAAAGACATAAATCAAGGCGCGCCTTGAGACTGGTCTGTTAGAGGAATGGTTTGAAGAGGAACAGTGGGATCAGCTTCAGGCGCATCCTTGGGGATTTCCTCTTGAGGCGCGCCCTCACCTTCTTCCTCCTCCAACCCAAGTTCTATCCTCCTTGCCTTGATTTCAACAACATGCTCCTTCTTAAATTCCACCATCTCAGCAACGGTTTCTTCCCCAAATTTCTCAAAAGTATAATCAGGGTCATTGGCCACAAAACAACCCTGTAGAAGTGGAAACATTTGGAAAATGCTTCATCAGTCATTTCCCTCTTCTCATCAGGCCAGCCTAGTTTCTGCTGCTCCTTCAGATACTCAATCCTCAAGTTGGCTACACCAAGCTCAGTGTGGAGAGAGGTAGCCTTTTTGTTGGCAATCTCTAGCTGAGAAGTGAGATTGGCCACATCATCCTTGAGAAAGGAGATTTCAGAGTCCTTGGCCTTGATATCCTTAGCATGCAAAAAGTCCTTGTCCTTGAGGGTGTTTCTTAGAATGTTGTTGTCACCCTGCAGTCTCTCTAGGCACGCCCCCTCTTCAAGTAGCTTGTCCACCACTCGGGTGGAGTGGATGAACAATTGGCAAGATGCCTTTATAGAAGTACGAGCAGCATCTCCCAAATCCATGGCTTGCCACTATTCCACTTCTTCATCTGAAACGTGAAGGAACCCATGGGGCCAAGAGCGTTCAAGGCAGCAGAAGAGCCTGAAGGCGCACCCTCTGCTCTATGCCTCTTAGGCGCGCCTTGTTTATCTATAAGATCGATCACGGGCCTTTTCAAGATAGGAGTGATTTGAGATGCCTGTGCTGCAGGAGCATCTTTCTTCGGCTTAGGCTTGGATTTGTCACCAGGGCGCCCCCAAAAGACTTGGGAATTCTTGGAGGAGCCATTTCTGCATAAAATATAGAACATGTTAATTGAATGTGACAGTTAAGTGTGTTGAACAGAGAAATAAATAAAAGCAATTGATAAAGATAACATTGATAAACATATATAAAATGCTACGCCTAGAGTGAAAGGGCGCACCCTGAGAGGCGGAAAGATTAACCACATGAACAAGAATTTATATCCAGTATGCTAATACAAAAGCTAACAAAAAAGAAGTTAGGACGCGCCAATTGTAGGAGGGCGCGCCTTTAGACTCTACAATTGTTAAACCTGAAGGATCTTGGCCTTGAAAAGAGCTGTCATATGCTTCTTCTTCTTCTTCTTCAGTCTCTTCCTCACTATCTAGGTCGATTATACGGGAAACAGGGGCGCCTTTTCCTAAACTTTACATATTTACACTTTGTCCCTACTTGGTCAGAAAGGATTCCGACTCGCATCAGGTTAGTCCAGGTGACTAAGGTCTTTAGGTTCCACCTGTCAGCAGCCACTCTGAGAAGGGCTTCAGCTCATTTTTTGGGCTCGCCTTAAGTGGTTTGGCCACTGGTCTGTCTAAAAAAAAGTATAAAGGTGTGAAAAGGAGCAAATAACATAGAAATAATGCAAGGAAAGAAAGAAAGGGGCGCGCCCTTACTTGGTGACTTGTTAAATCTTATCCTTATTCTGGGAACGTCATACAAATAAAAGAAGTTTTCCTTCCAGCCTTTTTCATGGCTAAGCTTGCCAAAGGAGAAACCCTTCTTGTTATGTTTCTTGTATACAACCAAGTAGTAGTACCCATGGTCAGACTTTCTCAAGTTAAAGAAATAGGCAACTTCAACCATGGAAGGTTGAGGGAAGCCCAGGTCTGTATAGAGAATAACAGGGCCAGAATAAACTTGTAGTGGTTGGGAGAAAGTTGGAGTGGAGCCACGTCGTAAAGTTCTATCACTTCTCCTAAGATAGGCGTGTGAGGGCGCGCCTATACCCAAAGATACAGTTTTGGGCTGTTACCATTCCTAGGAATTTTAAAGTTCCTTCCATGTTGAAGATATGGGGCCGCATCATGCTCAAAGGGTCGCCCATATGCCTTCCATATCATAAAACTCCATGAGCCATCCTAGTTTCTCATCTGAACAAGCTGAGGACAGGCCCACACAGAAAAGCTCCCAAGTTTCCTTCCCGAAATGTTTCTTCACAGCTTCATTGCATGGTTCAAATTCATCCCAATCAAAGTCCTAATTCACTGTCAGAACCTTCCCAGTGTTGGAAGGGGGATTGGAGAAGTTCAGGGGAGGTGGAAAACTGGAAGGAGTCCTCATCAAAGAAATTTTCTTTATCACGGAGAGGTGACACAACTTACTTCAGGCGCACCCTCAGAAACAAAAGAAGTAGGCGCGCCCTGTGTTTGTTGAGGAGATGGGCTTGGGGAAACAGCCCTGTAGGATACTTTAGAAGGTCCTGCACCTACGTTGACACCCCTCTCAACACCCCTATACCTATCGGCATTCAACTCTCGAACTAGTCATCGTCATCCAGTTCTGTCCTATCTGGGGCTGGGGATCTGTCCTTTTGGACCAGCTTCTGCTTCCCGTGTCTACGAGATAAAGGAATGTTGTCCGTAGAAGAACTGTCTGAGGAGTCTGCCATCAAGATACCCTTTTTGGAATCTTGAAGAAGGCGCGCCACCCGGTTCAGAAATTCATGAGTATGGTGAGCATTGGGGGCTGAGGATCGAAGTAAATGTTTGGAGACGAATAGATCCCCAAATTTGTGAGGAAATGCTTGAAAGGGTGAAAAGGAGAGGACGCGCCCTCGTCTTCCAGCTGTCAAGAAAACCAAAGAATTTTGAGGGACACGCCCGATACGAAAGAACGAGATACGAAAGTATAAAGGAAACAGGAAAGATAGGGAGAGGTGTAAGAGAAGAATATTTCCTATGATCTATGTCCAACTCCCTTCTAAGACAAGCCTTCTCATGAGAAGGCGCACCAAAGAAAATCCTAGTCTATTCATAAGGATATGTTTTATTACAAAAGGTGCGCCCTATTATGGTCCATGTACAGATTATAAGAGGCTAAAGATAAGGCGCGTCCTAAGTTGCTGGCAGATTTTAAAGGCACGATGGTCATGTGTAGATCGTAGGTAATGGTTTTTTAAGGCATAAGGGCACTAACGATTGAAATTCTCAAAAACAACCATTTAAAGTTAAACCCAAAGATTTTGGATCTAAATCAGTAAAAATTCGAAATTACACATATATATACACAGACACATACACCATTTATGTATATTTTCAAGAACAGTTAAGGGAGTTGAAGAGATAAAGTAGCATGCAATGTGATTTATGTGATGAAATTCAGAAAAGAAAGAAGTTTTACATTACCTTTTCAAATGAAGAAGCGAATGATCGGAAAAGTTGGGGGAAATGGTGGCCGAGGAGGAGAATTCTGAGCAGAAGGGTAGTGCCGCCGGTGGTGGTGCTCTGAAAAGGAAAGGGGGTAAAGTAAGAGAGAGGGGTAAGAGTGAAAAGTAAAAAAAGGATATGATGGTATTTATAGTTGAAAAATGACAGCTGTTAAAATAAATCACGTCAATCATGTCAGGCACGATTTTCGAATAAATAGGGGAACCGTTTAAAAATAATTCAAATTTTTGGACGCGCCCTCTTGAAGGCGCGCCTCGTATAAATTATCTCAGTAACTAGAAGTCCTGGATGCAAATTTGGAACTTTAAGAAAGCACGCTCTATTGAAGGCGCCTAGTAATAATATTGGAGAGTTTATTTATACAGATTTTGATAAGGATGAAGAAAAAATTCCAATCCCATTTTCAATGACATAGGGAATTTGGGGGGTAGTTGTCCCAAAAATTGGTATAAACAATATTCAGATTGAGATTGATAAAATAGGCAAAATCGAAGGAGAAACGCCTAAAATCTAGGAAAAGATAAGATTGACTTTCCATAAAAGAAGGCGCCCTAAGAACGCGCCCCATTGATTGAATAGCTGATTGACAGTTGTGGTTAACATGCCTTAAAGGCGCGCCCTCAAACATAATGGGGAGGCGCGTCCAATTATTGAAGAGGGGGTGAGGAATTCCTTGATTGGATTCTGTTCCATGGTGAGACTTAGGGCGCGCCCTGAGTGAGGAAGGCTCCTTGGACGGATTACTCGGACATGATTACTTTCACAGACTCATGCCTTGGCTTTACTGGACAGAGTTGGGGCAAGCCCTAATGGTGAGTAATTTAAGGCGCACCCTATGATGTAGAATGACAAAGGAAGAGATCAAGGGCTGATGACACAGGGCGGCGCCAACATGCAGGAATGTTTGGGCGCCTTAACTTCCACTTGGCACATAATACAACTTTGACATGCTACTTGGACGAACTTTTTGGAAGATTCAAGGAAGATGGAGATTATTATTACTAACCTATTTGATGCTGGTACTCTATTGAAGAACTCCTTCCTGTAGCATATCTACGGGAAAGGCGGTGTCCGTGGTCAGAGACCTCCAGGGGTATGCCTGGACTGAAGGCCTCCTCCTGTAGTCAATGGGTGTCCTCATTGGGGATGTGGGGTGAAATCTGGTGTGTGCTTTGGGAGCTCTGTTTTTGTAGTCAACGGGTGTCTTTGTTGGGAGACTTTGGAGTATCCTGCACTTTGCACCCAAAAGCTTGGGATCACTTGTTCTGCAATCTGGTAGGGGCTCCTTATCGGGGGACAAGAATGCGTCCAACATTTGGGGTGAATCACGGCTATACCTACGTCGGTGGACTAGAGAAACAGCTGGTAGCGGAGGGTTATCATTGGCCAGGGAGATGCCTAATCCGTGAAGTCTCGAAGCCACGGATGAGCCTTGGGCCTTTGTGGTTGGGCCTCATCGGCGACATTCCTAAAGCTAGTAGAAGACGGTTTCCAGTGGGTTTTCTACTGGGCCTTGGGATAAGAAATCTAAGCCCATTAGGTTTCTTTTTCCCCAAGAACTACGTGGACTTGATCCCCTAAATAGGGGTATGTAGGCAAATTGTAAAGGGTCAGAAGCGAGAGCGCAAAGGAGCCACCACTAACCCTAAGCAATCTCAGCCCCCAATAATCACCACCACCAAGCATGTTCATCTTTTCCGACGAATACTGTTCATCTTTTCC